>NC_138769.1:33512114-33774614 GCF_965119305.1 Pelophylax lessonae | reverse complement strand
ATCCAAAATTGCATCGAAGTTACGCCTCTCCAAAGTTAAGCCTCTCCAAACTGGCATCAAAGTTGCACCTACCCAAAATTGCATCAAAGTTACACCTATCCAAAGTTGCAACAGTACATCTATCCAAAGTTGCATCAAAGTTGTCTAAGCAGTGACGGCATTGCATTCACTTTAGAGACACTGTGGGGGAAAACACCAACGAGAGCCCATTCATCTTTGGAGTGGCGCCATCAGGTCACTGCATGCACCTGCGCTGTAGGTGATGGGATTTATTCAGGGCCCTTTTAAACCAGAAGCAGTGGGATGCATTTTTTTTTAAGACATTAGCACTGCATAAAGTCCAACATCCATGTCAGCCTATGAGAACAGTTCACGCCGTTGCAATGCAAAATAAAGCAAGCTTCATTTTTCTCGCAGTGTAAACACATGTAATTGCTACTCAACGCAACCCTGGGGGGGGAAAAGAAAACACGTTTGGCTCCTTTGATAACCTGTCCTTCCCCGTGCCAAAAATGCAAAGCAAATACTTGTATATGCATGTCAAATGCATCTAAAATGCGCACAATGCAGAAAGGTTTAGGCTCAATTCAAACTTGTGCGACTTGTCGTGCAACTTTGAACATCAAAGTCACACGACAAGTCATTCCCATTCATATATGTGCGACTTAAAGTAGCAACAACTTCAAAGTAGTTCACGCACTACTTTGGTCCGACTTTCATACAACCTGAGGGCCATAGACTTCAATGCTAACCCTCAAAGGTTGCATAAAAGTCATACAATGCAACAGTTGTGAAACAGTTGTCTATTATAATTGGTCAAAGCCAAAGTCGTATCCAAGTTGCATCAAAGTTGCACCTACCC
Source organism: Pelophylax lessonae (assembly GCF_965119305.1). NCBI lineage: Eukaryota > Metazoa > Chordata > Amphibia > Anura > Ranidae > Pelophylax > Pelophylax lessonae. The sequence continues at coordinate 33,773,752 of NC_138769.1, read as the reverse complement.
AAAATTGCATCAAAGTGCCACCTATCCAAAGTTGCATCAAAGTGCCACCTATCCAAAGTTGCATCAAAGTGCCACCTATCCAAAGTTGTATCAAAGTGCCACCTATCCAAAGTTGCATCAAAGTGCCACCTATCCAAAGTTGCATCAAAGTGCCACCTATCCAAAGTTGTATCAAAGTGCCACCTATCCAAAGTTGCATCAAAGTGCCACCTATCCAAAGTTGCACCTACCCAAAATTGCATCAAAGTGACACCTATCCAAAGTTGCATCAAAGTTGCACCTATCCAAAATTGCATCAAAGTGACACCTATCCAAAGTTGCATCAAAGTTGCACCTATCCAAAATTGCATCAAAGTTGCACCTATCCAAAGTGGCATCAAAGTTGTACCTATCCAAAGTTGTAACAAAGTTGCACCTATCCAAAGTGGCATCAAAGTTACACCTATCCAAAGTGGCATCAAAGTGGCATCAAAGTGACACCTATCCAAAGTTGCACCTATCCAAAGTGGCATCAAAGTTGCACCTATCCAAAGTGGCATCAAAGTTACACCTATCCAAAGTGGCATCAAAGTGACACCTATCCAAAGTTGCACCTATCCAAAGTGGCATCAAAGTTGCACCTACCCAAATTTGCATCAAACTTGCACTTATCCAAAGCTGCATCTATCCAAAGGGACACCTATCCAAAATTGCATCAAACTTGCACCTATCCAAAGTGACACCTATCCAAAATTGCATCAAAGTGACACCTATCCAAAATTGCATCAAAGTGACACCTATCCAAAGTTGCACCTATCCAAAATTGCATCAAACTTGCACTTATCCAAAGTGGCATCAAAGCTGCACCTATCCAAAGTGTCACCTATCCAAAATTGCATTAAAGTTGCATCTATCCAAAGTGGCACCAATCAAAAGCAGCATCAAAGTTGCACCTATCCAAAATTGCATTAAAGTTGCACCTATCCAAAGTGTCACCTATCCACATTGGCATCAAAGTTGCACCTATCCTAAAGTCAGCCCAACTTTGCAGTAGCACAAGTGTGAATGGGCCTCAGTCAGGCTCCATTTACACTTGCGCAATTTTGTAATGCAACTTTAACACAACTTTAGATGGCTACGACATGGATGCATGGGATAGGGATAGGGGTGAGCCGCGCTGTGTGTGTATACAGACCCACATAGCTCGGCTCGGGATCAAACCCATACTAGTGCCCTCATAACAAGCAGCTTGTTATGGGAGGGTACTTAGAAAAGAGGAGCAGCAAAGAGTGCTGGTGGGGGACCCCAGAAGAGGAGGTTCAGGGCAGCTCTGTGCAAAACTACTGCTCAGAGCAGGTAAGTAGAACATGTTTGTTATTTTTTTAAAAAATACCCTTTACAATCATTGTAATCTACCTAAAGGGAGCACAGGCCGCAATAAAAACCTGACAGGGGTGGTAATCCCTCCCTGCTTCATCCAAAACTAATACAAAAACATTTGCCTTCATTCTACTTTAACTACTTCCCCTATTGTCAAATGACGGCTGGGCGGGACATTTGCCGGTCTGGGTGGATGTAATAGGACGTCATCCCAGAACTCGCCTCTTGCACGTTCCCCCCTGCAGCGTGATCGGTCACTGGCTGTTTCCCCACTAGACACAGCCGATGACTGATCAGTGTATCGGCCCGCTGCTGTGACCATGTGATCACTGTGACCAATCACATGACAAATGTAAACAATAGATGGCTTTGATTCATGTCATTTATTGTGTACAATTGTGATTGGTCACAGTAATAACATGGTACAGACAGGGCCAATTACAGCCCATCTATACCATGTGATTAGCTGTGGCCAATCACAACAATACACACTGATTCAATCATTCAATAAAAATGGTTGCCTATACCAGTGAAATTCACTGGTATAAGAAATCATAATGTGTATGAAAAAAATAAAAGAAATAAAATCCTGATCACCTCCCCAGAGTAGTACAGTGCTATGGTAACACTGCATTGCTCTGCTCACAGTGTGCTTAAGACCCTATTCACACTGCCGTGACCAGAAAGTCGCCTCATAAGGGGCGACTTGTTAGCGCGACTTTGCGTGAATTCAGAGCGACTTGTATGATAGACGACTTTGTATTTGGCCAATCAGAATATGATGGTTCTGGGTCAAGCTCAATCACACAAAAAAAAGTTCTTAACCGGTTGCCGACCGCCGCACTACTATTTACTGCGGCGGTCAGCCTCGGCCAGGCAAAGTGATGTATATATACGTCACTAGCCTGGGAGCCAATAGCGTGCGAGCGCGCGCCGCCGGAGGCGCACTACCGCCTCGGCTCGTTCACGGACACCTCTGTGCATGTGACCGGCGAACCCGATGTCCGCCGGTCACTCGCGATCGTCCGCTCTGAAGGGAGAAAGGCAGGCGGCTAATGTAAACAAAGCCGCCTGTCATTCTCCCCTGTGTAAAAGCACAGATCTAACGGTCCTGCTATGTAGGACCGTTGATCTGTGCTGTTACACAAACAGCCACATCCAATCACAGTTAGAATCACGCCCCTAGAGACACACTTAACCCCTCCCTCTCCAATACAGTTAACCCCTTCCCTGCCAGTGTCATTTTTACAGTAACAGTGCATATGTATAGCACTGATTACTGCAGTAATGTCACTGGTACCCCCAAAAGTGTCAAAAATGTCAGTCAAGGGTCCGACCTGTCCGCCGCAATGTCGCAATCCCGAAAAAAAAAAAAACGCAGATCGCCGCCATTACTCGTAAAAAAAAAGAAGAACAAAAAAGAACAAAAATGACAGAAATCTTTCCCGTAGTTAGTAAACGCAATACCTTTTGCGCAAACCAATCAAAATACGCCTATTGTGATTTTTTTTTACCAAACATAGGTAGCAGAAAACAAATTGGCCAAAAATTTAAAAAATTTTGATTTTTACATTTTTTTTGGGGGGATTTCATATAAAAAAAATGTGAAAAATATTGTTTTTTTTGCAAAATTGACGCTCTTTTTTTGTTTATAGCGCATGGTCAAAAAAAAAAAAAATCGCAGAGGTGATCAAATATCACCAAAAGAAAGCTCTGTTTGTGGGAAAAAAAGGACGTCAAATTTGTTTAGGTACAGCGTCGCACGACCACGCAATTGTCCGTTAAAGTCACGCAGTGCCGAATCGCAAAATACCCCCTGGTCAGGAAGGGGGTAAAATCTTCCGGGGCTTAAGTGGTTAAAAATTGTAGTTTTTGATAGAGAGCCAATTATTGAAAAAAAAAAAAAAAAAAAAAAAAAAAAGAGATTTCTTTGGATTAAGGCTCCATGTACACGGGACGCTGGAAATGGCCGTTTAGGAGCAGTTGGGCGTTTTTTTCAGAAGCCCCTGAACCCATCTACATTTTATCTTAACTGTCCATGTACACCAGGTCGTTTACAGTCATTTGCAGGCAGTTGCGTTCAGGGACTTTTTTTAGAACGCAATTATTTGCGTTCGAACGTGTGTTTCCCAGCGTTTCAAACGCACAAACGCGTCCGAACGCGATGACCCACGTTTAGCGTTCGCGTTTTTCCATTTTAAAGGGGAATAATTTTTTTGACCTCTAGGAACGCTTCTAAACACAAACGCCCGCAAACGCCGCTAAACGCCCGCTAAACGTGGGTACAAACGCGACCGAACGGACGTTTCAAACGTCCTAAAAATTACAGCATTCAAAGGGACTTTTAACAACGTCCCGTATACATGGAGCCTTAGTGTCTGGGGGTATCTAAGTGTACATGTGAAGTTTCAGCTCTGTAGCATGTCCAGAACCAGAAAAAAAAAGCATTTTTCTTATAATTTTTAGTAGCGCAGTGATGGGGCTCCGCTCCACCTGGGCGTTTTTGTTGTAGGCATTTATCTGGCATTTTTTGGGCATTTTTGTTGCAGGCGTTTATCGGCCAGACACTAAATCCAAAAAAAGTCATGCCTGCCTCCAAAGACGCCCAAAAAATACCCGATAAATGCCTGCAACAAAAACGCCCAGGTGGAGCGGAGCCCCATCCCTGTGCTACTAAAAATTCTAAGAAAAATGATCTTTTTTTCTGGTTCTGGACCATTTTAATGGAAAGTCTGATAACAAGTCGCTTCAAATAAGATAAGGAGGCGACTCCCATTGAAGGCTATGGGACAAGTCGGATCACAGGTCGCCTCTCAAAGTAGTACAGGACCCTTTTCTGAAGTCGGAGCGACTTCAGTAGTGCCAATTAAGACGGCACTGATTCATTAACATTGCTTTTGTTATGTCAAGCGACTTGGGGCGACTTGAGGGCACACAAGTCGCCTCACAAGTCGCGGCAGTGTGAATGGACTTTATAAAAAAAAAAAAACAAAAAAAAACGTAAATAAAAGAAAAAAAAAAAAATGTAGCAGAATACAGTTTGGCTGAATTTTATGAAGAACAATTATTTATTTGCAAAATGTTATAACAGAAACAAAGAAAAACTTATTTTTTTTTTTTAACATCTTCATTTTTTTTTTGTTTATTAAGCAAAAAATAAAAAACCCAGTGGTGAAATACCACCAAAAGAAAGCTCTATTTACGTAAAAAAAAATGTCATATGGGTACAGTGTAGCATGACCGCGCAATTGTCATTCAAAGTGTGAGAGCGCTGAAAGCTGAACATTGGCCTGGGCAGGAAGGGGGTGAAAGTACCCAGTATGGAAATGGTTAAAGCGCAGTTCCGCCTCCCCCCTACAAAAATTAAAAGACAGCAGCTACACACTCCGCACACACACACTGTACACACACACACACCACACACACACTGTACACACACTCCTCACACACACACACACACCACACACACACTGTACACACACTCCTCACACACACACTGTACACACACACCGTACACACACTCCTCACACACACACTCCTCACACACACACTGTACACACACACCGTACACACACTCCTCACACACACACTCCTCACACACACACTCCTCACACACACACACCGTACACACACACCGTACACACACACCACACACTGTACACACACACCGTACACACACTCCTCACACACACACTGTACACACACACCGTACACACACTCCTCACACACACACTGTACACACACACCGTACACACACTCCTCACACACACACTGTACACACACACCATACACACACTCCTCACACACACACTGTACACACACTCCTCACACACACTCCGCACACACACACCGTACACACACTCCTCACACACACACTCCTCACACACACACCGTACACACACACCACACACACACTCCTCACACACACACTGTACACACACTCCTCACACACACACTGTACACACACACCATACACACACTCCTCACACACACACCGTACACACACTCCTCACACACACACTCCTCACACACACACCGTACACACACACCACACACTGTACACACACACCGTACACACACTCCTCACACACACACTGTACACACACACCATACACACACTCCTCACACACACACTGTACACACACTCCTCACACACACTCCGCACACACACACCGTACACACACTCCTCACACACACACTCCTCACACACACCACACACACACCACACACACACACTCCTCACACACACACCGTACACACACACCACACACTGTACACACACTCCTCACACACACACTGTACACACACACCGTACACACACTCCTCACACACACACTGTACACACACTCCTCACACACACACTGTACACACACTCCTCACACACACTCCGCACACACACCACGCGCACACTCCGCACGCGCACACTCCGCACGCGCACACTCCGCACGCGCACACTCCGCACGCGCACACTCCGCACGCGCACACTCCGCACGCGCACACTCCGCACGCGCACACTCCGCACGCGCACACTCCGCACGCGCACACTCCGCAGCTGCTGACTTTTAATATTAGGACACTTACCTGTCCTGGAGTCCAGTGATGTTGGCACCGCAGCCAATGTTTCCATCGGCTGTGGGGTGTTGCCGCCGCCATTGCCGATAAGTTAACCCGGCAGTGAAGCCTTGCGGCTTCACAGCTGGGTCCCTACTGCACATGAGCGAAGCGCGCTGCGCATTCCTACTGGCTCGGTGACGGAGGAGGGGGCCAAGCTTCCGAGGGACGGCACCGCGAGCGCGCATCGGGGAAAATCTGTGTCGGCCATGTCCCTTGGACACAGCCAATCACAGACCGTGGTAAATGGCCAATCACAGCGGCCATTTACCACGTGATCGGCCCATGCAATGAGAGATGATCTCATATGTAAACATATGAGATCATCTCTCATCGCCAGCGCTCCATCCTCACACCGAGACTGCAGTGTGAGGAAGGAGCAGAGCCGATCAGCCGTTCGGGGACACAGAAAAATTTAATCAGGGCACCGATCACCAGTGCCCTGATTACTACAGAGGTAAATAAAAAACAATGTGCCCACCATCAGTGCCCACACTGCCCCCCATCAGTGCCCCATCAGTGCCCACAATCAGTGCCCATAGTGCTGCCAGTCAGTGCCTGCTCATCTAGGCACTGATGAGAACTGACTGGCAGCACTATGGGCACTGAGTGTGGGCACTGATTGTGCCGCCCATCAGTGCCACCCGTCAGTGCCCATCAGTGCCACCCGTCAGTGCCCATCAGTGCCACCCGTCAGTGCCCATCAGTGCCACCCGTCAGTGCCCATCAGTGCCACCCGTCAGTGCCCATCAGTGCGGCATATTAGTACCTCATCAGTGCCACCTCATCAGTGCCCATAAGTGCCACCTCATCAGTGCCACCTCATCAGTGCCCATCAGTGCAGCCTATCAGTGCCCATCAGTGCAGCCTATCAGTGCCCATCAGTGCCGCCTCATCAGCGCACATCAGTGAAGGAGAAAAATGTATTTCCTTTCAAAATTTACTCACAGAAAATAAGAAAAACTTTTTTTTTTTTCAAAATTTTTTTGTCTTTTTTCTTTTTTTTTGTAACAAATAAAAAACCCAGAGATGATTAAATACCACCAAAAGAAAGCTCTATTTGTGTGAAAAAAATGATAAAAAAATTCATATGGATGCAGTGTAGCATGACCGCGCAATTGTCATTCAAAGCGTGAGAGCACTGAAAGCTAAAAACTGGCCTGGGCAGGAAGGGGGTGAAAGTGCCCAGTAGCCAAGTGGTTAACAAGTGATAGTTGTCACTGCTGTCAACTCCCACTGACTTTTTAAAGCAGAACTATAGTTAGGTCTTTTCTGCAATAAAACAATTTTTCCTATAGAGTCCGGGGCCGTTCCCCGCATCTCAGGAGCTGGGATAATGCGACTGCAGTGCACATGTGCAAGCATTAAACCACTGGCCGAAGCAATCAGATGCTGGAGCTAGAAGAAGAACAGTAGAAGACGGCGGCGTGGAAGGGTGAATGGCCGCTCGTTTGAGGAGGGCAAAGCCAAACTGCCAACTGCACTTTATTTCAAATGTTGTCACCACCATCCACTGGAGTTCTACTTTAAAGCCGGTCAGGGCAGGCAATACACGGCTGTGGTCTCTGCAATAAGAAGTCTGATCCCCTGCATTGTGGAGGCCCTCCTAGGCTCACTGAAGACAAAGAACAGCTCATATCTAGAGATCTATAAACAGATTGCAAACTACAGTACAAAAAAAAAAAAAAAAGGCCGGAGCACAAATAAAAAGCACCTCCGGGCACAAACTAACCGCAAAGAAAATGGAGTGCGGCCAATGGCTGTCTATGTGACAAGGTGTAATTAATCACACAGGACACATGCTATGCAAGAATTACTGCAAACTGCTTCCTCTGAAACTGATCTCCAAATTCTCAGGAAGAGTAACAGTATGGTGAGAGGAGAAACTCTCTGTGCAGCCAATCCATTCACTAGAGAGCGGTGACATCACTGAGAATACAGCCTATCCAATCACTAGAGACCGATGACATCACTGAGAATGCAGCCTATCCATTCACTAGAGACCGGTGACATCACTGAGAATGCAGCCTATCCATTCACTAGAGACTGATGACATCACTGAGAATGCAGCCTATCCATTCACTAGAGACTGGTGACATCACTGAGAATGTAGCCTATCCAATCACTAGAGACCGATGACATCACTGAGAATGCAGCCTATCCATTCACTAGAGACCGGTGACATCACTGAGAATGCCGTCTATATATTCACTAGAGACCGATGACATCACTGAGAATGCAGCCTATCCATTCACTAGAGACCGGTGACATCACTGAGAATGCAGCCTATCCATTCACTAGAGACCGGTGACATCACTGAGAATGCAGCCTATCCATTCATGAATGAAGGAGACCTTGGTGTCCACTTACCTGGATAACCCGGCTACCCCAAGCTATATGGCAGATATAGGCTGGGGTGTATTATATGGGGGGATACTTATACAGGCAGGGAGTGTATGGGGGGGGGGGGGGAGTCATAGTCATCTGTACAGGTGGGAAAGAAGTGTATATATTATATGGGGGGGGGGGGGGGAATAACTCACACATGTACAGGTGGGGGAGGGGGTGTATATATTATGGGGGGGTGTCATACTCACACATGTACAGGTGGGGGAGGGGGTTGTATATATTATAGGGGGGGGGGGTGTCATACTCACACATGTACAGTGGGGGAGGGGGGTTGTATATATTATAGGGGGGTGTCATACTCACACATGTACAGGTGGGGGAGGGGGTTGTATATATTATAGGGGGTGTCATACTCACACATGTACAGGTGGGGGAGGGGGGGTTGTATATATTATTGGGGGGGTGTCATACTCACACATGTACAGGTGGGGGAGGGGGTTGTATATATTATAGGGGGTGTCATACTCACACATGTACAGGTGGGGGAGGGGGGTTGTATATATTATAGGGGGTGTCATACTCACACATGTACAGGTGGGGGAGGGGGTTGTATATATTATAGGGGGGTGTCATACTCACACATGTACAGGTGGGGGAGGGGGTTGTATATATTATAGGGGGGTGTCATACTCACACATGTACAGTGGGGGAGGGGGTTGTATATATTATGGGGGGTGTCATACTCACACATGTACAGGTGGGGGAGGGGGTTGTATATATTATAGGGGGGGGGGGGTGTCATACTCACACATGTACAGGTGGGGGAGGGGGGTTGTATATATTATGGGGGGGGGTGTCATACTCACACATGTACAGTGGGGGAGGGGGGTTGTATATATTATAGGGGGTGTCATACTCACACATGTACAGTGGGGGAGGGGGGTTGTATATATTATAGGGGGGGGTGTCATACTCACACATGTACAGGTGGGGGAGGGGGGTTGTATATATTATAGGGGGGGGGGGTGTCATACTCACACATGTACAGGTGGGGGAGGGGGGTTGTATATATTATGGGGGGGGGGTGTCATACTCACACATGTACAGGTGGGGGAGGGGGGTTGTATATATTATAGGGGGTGTCATACTCACACATGTACAGTGGGGGAGGGGGTTGTATATATTATAGGGGGGGGTGTCATACTCACACATGTACAGTGGGGGAGGGGGTTGTATATATTATAGGGGGGTGTCATACTCACACATGTACAGTGGGGGAGGGGGGTTGTATATATTATAGGGGGGGGGGTGTCATACTCACACATGTACAGGTGGGGGAGGGGGGTTGTATATATTATGGGGGGGGGGTGTCATACTCACACATGTACAGTGGGGGAGGGGGGTTGTATATATTATAGGGGGTGTCATACTCACACATGTACAGTGGGGGAGGGGGGTTGTATATATTATAGGGGGTGTCATACTCACACATGTACAGGTGGGGGAGGGGGTTCTATATATTATAGGGGGAGTGTCATACTCACACATGTACAGGTGGGGGAGGGGGTTCTATATATTATGGGGGGGGCATACTCACACATGTACAGGTGGGGGAGGGGGGTTGTATATATTATGGGGGGGGGGTGTCATACTCACACATGTACAGTGGGGGAGGGGGGTTGTATATATTATAGGGGGTGTCATACTCACACATGTACAGTGGGGGAGGGGGGTTGTATATATTATAGGGGGTGTCATACTCACACATGTACAGTGGGGGAGGGGGGTTGTATATATTATAGGGGGGTGTCATACTCACACATGTACAGGTGGGGGAGGGGGTTCTATATATTATGGGGGGGGCATACTCACACATGTACAGGTGGGGGAGGGGGGTTGTATATATTATAGGGGGGTGTCATACTCACACATGTACAGGTGGGGGAGGGGGTTGTATATATTATAGGGGGGTGTCATACTCACACATGTACAGGTGGGGGAGGGGGTTGTATATATTATAGGGGGGTGTCATACTCACACATGTACAGGTGGGGGAGGGGGTTGTATATATTATAGGGGGGTGTCATACTCACACATGTACAGGTGGGGGAGGGGGGTCATACTCACACATGTACAGGTGGGGGAGGGGGGTTGTATATATTATAGGGGGTGTCATACTCACACATGTACAGGTGGGGGAGGGGGGTTGTATATATTATAGGGGGGTGTCATACTCACACATGTACAGGTGGGGGAGGGGGTGGCTCAGACATCAGTTGTGGCACTTCTCTTCCCCCCAGTAGGGATCTCCGGACTGGCTCATGTTGTGTAGGTGGAGGAGGGGGGGTACCGGTACAGCAGCCTATCTCTCCCCCTCTCTCTCTCTTCTTCCCTCTTTCTGCAGCTGCCCAGGAGAGACGTGGCAGAGCGAGCTCCTCCGTCATCAGCCAGCGACCCCCGGCGCGCATGCTCAGTGTTGCAAACGGGGGACTCCCCTCCGCCATCTTACTGGTGGCACGTCTCGGGGGAAAAGCAGTGCCCGGTGCTGCTTACCTGCTGATACAATAACCGGCATTGAAAGAGAACCAGAGCCTAAGGGGTTCTGTCATTCCATATTTTATGGGGGGTTGTAGGGTGTTTAGACATCGATACATGCAACCTATAAACTGAGAGGCGCCATCTTGGTTGTGGCACACCTGTACTGCACACCACATCTGTATAAGTTCTTATTTATTGATACAGCGCTTTGTTATTGCAAAATATAAAATCAGTCAATAAATGAACAAATATAAAATTATTTTTCCCCACAGTATTTCAAATCACAGCTGCATGTGTCCAAACTGGAGCCAAACCCCCAAAGTGCAATGAATAGACCTTCCTTTACCACTTGCTGACGCTGGCTTTTTCTGACATTTGTTGTTTACAAGTAAAAATCTGTATTTTTTTGCTAGAAAATCACTTAGAACCCCCACACGTTATATATATATCTATATATATACATATATAGATATATATACATATATCCTCCCTTCTAGATTGTAAGCTCTAACGAGCAGGGCCCTCTAGTTCCTCCTGTTTTGAACTGTATTGTAACTGTATTGTCTTCCCTCAAATTGTAAAAAAAAAAAAAAAAACTGTTGGCGCTATATAATAATAATCTATATATATATATATATATATATATATATATATATATATATATATATATATATCTATATATATATACATATATATATATATATTTTTTTTTTTTTAGACCAGACCCTAGAGAACAAAATTGCAATATTTTATGTCACACTGTGTTTGCTCAGCGGTCTTTCAAATGCAATTTAAAAAACAAAAATACACTTTCATAAATTGTAAAAAAAAAACAAAAACAGTGAAGTTAGCCCAATTTTTTTGTATGATATGAAACATGATGTTATGCCGAGTAATTAGATACCCAACATGTCATGCCTTAAAATTGCGCATGCTCTTTGAATGGCGACAAACATTGGTAATTAAAAATCTCCATAGGTGACGCATGAAAAATATTTTACAGGTTACCAGTTTAGAGTTACAGAGGGGGTCCTGCACTAGAATTATAGCTCTCGCTCTAGCGATTGTGGCGATACCTCAATTCTGGCGATACCTCAAAACACTGCTTAATATGCGGGTGTGACTTACGTATGCCTTACGAGCTCGGAGCGATGGGGCACTTTAATATATTTTTTTCGATAATTTTTATTCCTATTACAAGGAATTTAAACATCCCTTGTAATAGAAATAAGTATGACAGGTACCACTTTACTGAGAGATCTGGGGTCAAAAAGACCCCAAATCTCTCATTTATCAGTAAAAGCAAAAAAAAAAAAAAAAAGTCATTTTGACTTTAAGAGAAAAAAAAACTCCTCTTAAAGAGGTTGTAAACCAGTACAACTTTTTTTTTTTTTTGGCAACCTGTAAGAGAAACACATAATGAATGAGCTAGTATGCATCGCATACTAGCTCATTATGCAATACTTACCTTAGAACGAGCCCCCGCCGTGCAGCCTGCTTACCTGTATGACGGGCGACATGTCCAGTCGCCCGTCTCCTGGGATCGCGGCATCCGGCCATCTGATTGGCCAGAGCCGCGGTGACGTCACTCCTGCACACACGCGCAGGAGCCGACAGTCATGGCACGGGGCTCTGAAGAAACGGCACCAGCGGCCGTTCCTTCAAAGCGCATGCGCCAGTGACGTCACTGGCTGCATGTAAGGTAAATATCTCCTAAACGGTACATGTTTAGGAGATATTTACAGTACCTATAGGTAAGCCTTATCATAGGCTTACCTATAGGTAAAAGTGTCAGAGGAGGGTTTGCCCGAGGACCCGTGTTCTGTCAGAATAGCGAACCTGTCAGATTAGGTAATGGAAGCGACGTTCCGTCAGCTGTGCATGCGTTCCACAGCTACCAGGTTTGCTAATCTGACAAAACATCTGCAGTCAGAAGGCGGCAGCGAACATTTTACTACATCCAGCTACGGCTTGAATTTCAGAGTAATTTTAGCAATAAAGTGAACATACATAAAAAAATATAGTATATTGACATCTGTGATGCTGTTTGAATGTTTCATTTTGAAAGCCTAAGGCTCCGTTCACACTAGGTCGCTCCGACTTAGGGGGTGACCTGTGAAGTCGCGTGCAGCGCGACTTGCACGGACTTCACATAATGGAAGTCAATGCAAGTCGCCTCCAGGTCGCCCCGAAGTAGTACAGGACCCTTTTTCTAAGTCGGAGCGACTTGTGTCGCTCCTATTAGAACCGGTCCTGTACTACAATATGGGAGCGACGGTGCACGACTTGTCAGGCTGACCAAGTCGCCTGACAAGTCGTACCAGTGTGAATGGATACTAAAAGGTTTAGCGCTGAGCAGTGCGGGGTGTACCAACATGGCCTCCACCACCTTTCTACTGCTGGAGTCCAGCTTCTTTCAAAATGTAACATCAAAACAGCATCACAGGCTGAGCGTGTCCGGAAGCCGACCTGCATGGACGCCTAGGAGAACCGCTCTCCCCAAGCCCGCAGCTACATTCTACTTTAGGTGACTTTCCTCCGCTACTATATGGGCAGATCCAGAGTTACTCACCCCACTAAAGCCAGGGGACCCTCCCAACCTCCTCCCAGTTCCTCCGACACCCTCCGCGGCTTCTTAATTTTGGCCAACATGACGCCGGGAGGAGCAGACAAGATGGCGCTGGATGCCTCTCCATCCTGCCCCCACGCCTCACTGCAGCTCTCTCCCTCACCCTTAGTGAACGATCGGGCTTCTTCGGACTCCCTAATATCGCTCCAGAATAGCGGACGCACACCAACAACACTGGTGAGTGCTTCCTCATGGCGGCCTCTCTCACTGCTGCACCGCATGCAGCACTGGCCTCACCCACACCGGCGCCCAGGGCCTACACTCTGTAACGCTCCTGCGTTTTTATTATAGGCTGGATTTGCAGCTGCAAAATCTCCACTCAGTAGTCATGTAGAGATGTGTTGAATACCAGATCCAACTCTCCAGGACTCATCACCGTGGGCCTGTCAGCTTCAACATACAGATATATACACACTCAATGAGATGTTCCTGGAGTGATAGTATGTATATGATAGTATGAAGGTGATGTGCTGAAGGGACAGGTGTGAACAGTGACAAGGATGGTAATCACTTGATAGGTTTTGTATAGGAGAGTTCAAGATGGTATTTAGGAATGCAGATAGGTTAGTATCGAGTATGCTAACAGGTGGTGAGGACAGCAGATGACAAATACAGGATAGACTAACCCAGTGCAAGGATAGATAGTAGTAGACAGGAGAGCTAGCAATCTATGCAGCAGTGCAGATGATAGATGGTAGTAGGCTGAAGAGCTAGCAATCTATGTAACAGTGCAGATGATAGGATAGTATGGATAGGTAGTAACAGTCCTTAATGTGCATAGGTAGATAGTGCAATAAGGTTATGGAGGGTTCCCCTGCGGGGTACTTATCCCTTGTAATGTTAGTAGTTTAGAGAGGTCCAGTAGATAAGGAATGATCCGGTAGCGAGATACAGGGATCAGTAGCGAGGTTCCGGTCTGCTCCAGGTAAAGGGAATAGCTGGAGGTTCCGATCGAGAGACAGGCTTGAAAGCATGTGGATAACAAGGCACGTTGAACGAACAATGTGAGTGAGACCGCCGGTGGTTGAAATAGCCGCTCTGCGGCGCTCAGCAGTGACATCATCGTTCTTAAAGGTATATGCGTACCACCTGAAGAGAAAGGTGGGACGCATTACAGAGAAAGTGGTGATTAAGGGTACCGGAGGTACCAGAATCTTACAGTACCCCCCCCCCCTTAAGGCCGGCTCCGGAAGGCCTATAGGACAGGTTTCTCTGGGTGTTTCAAGTGAAAGTTCCGTATAAGTCTAGGCGCATGAATATCAGAGGTATCTAGCCAGGTGTCGTCTTGGGGTCCATAGTTCTTCCATCTTATGAGATACTGGAGTCTTCCTCTATGGATGCGAGAATCCAAAATTTCCTTGATCTCATACTCTTCTCCGCCTTCAACTTGTATTGGAGGTGGAGGCAAGATGGTAGGCCTTATTCCTTGGTTAGGAACATGGGGCTTCAGTAGCGACACATGGAAGATGGGATGGATCTTGAGATCTGCTGGTAGGGTGAGCTGTACTGCAGCTTTTCCGATAAGTTTTTTAATTGGGAAGGGTCCCAAAAATAAAGGTCCAAGCTTCTTGCTAGGGATTTTTAATCTTAAGTTCTTTGTCGATAGCCAAACAAGGTCCCCAATAGCATACTGAGGAGAAGGTCTTCTACGAAGGTCGTAGTACTTTTTTTGTTGACTGTGAGCGTGTGATATGGTGGTATTGAGTAAACCCAAATAGTCTTTTATTTGGGTAAGGTAATCCGAGGCTACTGGGTTTATTTTAGGTTCAGGAGGCTGAACAGCAGTAAGCCGTGAGAGCTGGGTTACCTGCTGTGTCAGAGTCTGATTCTTTTCTTGTACGTCAGTCAGAGCAAGTATTAACGCTTTTACTTGTTGTGTTAATTGTGTCACTTGAGTGGGTAATTCTGCTGAATCCATTTTTAAGGTTCGTTCAATCTGTAACGCTCCTGCGTTTTTATTATAGGCTGGATTTGCAGCTGCAAAATGTCCACTCAGTAGTCATGTAGAGATGTGTTGAATACCAGATCCAACTCTCCAGGACTCATCACCGTGGGCCTGTCAGCTTCAACATACAGATATATACACACTCAATGAGATGTTCCTGGAGTGATAGTATGTATATGATAGTATGAAGGTGATGTGCTGAAGGGACAGGTGTGAACAGTGACAAGGATGGTAATCACTTGATAGGTTTTGTATAGGAGAGTTCAAGATGGTATTTAGGAATGCAGATAGGTTAGTATCGAGTATGCTAACAGGTGGTGAGGACAGCAGATGACAAATACAGGATAGACTAACCCAGTGCAAGGATAGATAGTAGTAGACAGGAGAGCTAGCAATCTATGCAGCAGTGCAGATGATAGATGGTAGTAGGCTGAAGAGCTAGCAATCTATGTAACAGTGCAGATGATAGGATAGTATGGATAGGTAGTAACAGTCCTTAATGTGCATAGGTAGATAGTGCAATAAGGTTATGGAGGGTTCCCCTGCGGGGTACTTATCCCTTGTAATGTTAGTAGTTTAGAGAGGTCCAGTAGATAAGGAATGATCCGGTAGCGAGATACAGGGATCAGTAGCGAGGTTCCGGTCTGCTCCAGGTAAAGGGAATAGCTGGAGGTTCCGATCGAGAGACAGGCTTGAAAGCATGTGGATAACAAGGCACGTTGAACGAACAATGTGAGTGAGACCGCCGGTGGTTGAAATAGCCGCTCTGCGGCGCTCAGCAGTGACATCATCGTTCTTAAAGGTATATGCGTACCACCTGAAGAGAAAGGTGGGACGCATTACAGAGAAAGTGGTGATTAAGGGTACCGGAGGTACCAGAATCTTACAGTACCCCCCCCCCCCTTAAGGCCGGCTCCGGAAGGCCTATAGGACAGGTTTCTCTGGGTGTTTCAAGTGAAAGTTCCGTATAAGTCTAGGCGCATGAATATCAGAGGTATCTAGCCAGGTGTCGTCTTGGGGTCCATAGTTCTTCCATCTTATGAGATACTGGAGTCTTCCTCTATGGATGCGAGAATCCAAAATTTCCTTGATCTCATACTCTTCTCCGCCTTCAACTTGTATTGGAGGTGGAGGCAAGATGGTAGGCCTTATTCCTTGGTTAGGAACATGGGGCTTCAGTAGCGACACATGGAAGATGGGATGGATCTTGAGATCTGCTGGTAGGGTGAGCTGTACTGCAGCTTTTCCGATAAGTTTTTTAATTGGGAAGGGTCCCAAAAATAAAGGTCCAAGCTTCTTGCTAGGGATTTTTAATCTTAAGTTCTTTGTCGATAGCCAAACAAGGTCCCCAATAGCATACTGAGGAGAAGGTCTTCTACGAAGGTCGTAGTACTTTTTTTGTTGACTGTGAGCGTGTGATATGGTGGTATTGAGTAAACCCAAATAGTCTTTTATTTGGGTAAGGTAATCCGAGGCTACTGGGTTTATTTTAGGTTCAGGAGGCTGAACAGCAGTAAGCCGTGAGAGCTGGGTTACCTGCTGTGTCAGAGTCTGATTCTTTTCTTGTACGTCAGTCAGAGCAAGTATTAACGCTTTTACTTGTTGTGTTAATTGTGTCACTTGAGTGGGTAATTCTGCTGAATCCATTTTTAAGGTTCGTTCAATCTGTAACGCTCCTGCGTTTTTATTATAGGCTGGATTTGCAGCTGCAAAATGTCCACTCAGTAGTCATGTAGAGATGTGTTGAATACCAGATCCAACTCTCCAGGACTCATCACCGTGGGCCTGTCAGCTTCAACATACAGATATATACACACTCAATGAGATGTTCCTGGAGTGATAGTATGTATATGATAGTATGAAGGTGATGTGCTGAAGGGACAGGTGTGAACAGTGACAAGGATGGTAATCACTTGATAGGTTTTGTATAGGAGAGTTCAAGATGGTATTTAGGAATGCAGATAGGTTAGTATCGAGTATGCTAACAGGTGGTGAGGACAGCAGATGACAAATACAGGATAGACTAACCCAGTGCAAGGATAGATAGTAGTAGACAGGAGAGCTAGCAATCTATGCAGCAGTGCAGATGATAGATGGTAGTAGGCTGAAGAGCTAGCAATCTATGTAACAGTGCAGATGATAGGATAGTATGGATAGGTGGTAACAGTCCTTAATGTGCATAGGTAGATAGTGCAATAAGGTTACCCCTGCGGGGTACTTATCACTAATGTTAGTAGTTTAGAGAGGTCCAGTAGATAAGGAATGATCCGGTAGCGAGATACAGGGATCAGTAGCGAGGTTCCGGTCTGCTCCAGGTAAAGGGAATAGCTGGAGGTTCCGATCGAGAGACAGGCTTGAAAGCATGTGGATAACAAGGCAGGTTGAACGAACAATGTGAGTGAGACCGCCAGCGGTTGAAATAGCCGCTCTGCGGCGCTCAGCAGTGACATCATCGTTCTTAAAGGTATATGCGTACCACCTGAAGAGAAAGGTGGGACGCATTACAGAGAAAGTGGTGATTAAGGGTACCGGAGGTACCAGAATCTTACACACTCATGCACACTATGCTCCAACGCCTTCCCGTGTCTGCTGAGGAATGCACACGAACCCTGCTTGCAGTCGTGCATTGGAGGGGAAAGCCCTGGGTCCCCCACTTCCTCGGACTACTCCATTGACTTACATAGAATGTGTCGGCAGATAAGAACCATTTGGCCCGTCTAGTCTGCCCAATATATCTGAATCCTATGAATAGTCCCTGGCCCTATCTTATATGAAGGATAGCCTTATGCCTATCCCATGCATGCTTAAACTCCTTCACTGTATTTGCAGCTACCACTTCTGCAGGAAGGTTATTCCATGCATCCACTACTCTCTCAGTAAAGTAATACTTCCTCATATTACTTTTAAACCTTTGCCCCTCTAATTTAAAACTGTGTCCTCTTGTGGTAGTTTTTCTTCTTTTAAATATGCTCTCCTCCTTTACCGATTTGATTCCCTTTATGTATTGAAAAGTTTCTATCATATCCCCTCTGTCTCTTCTTTCTTCCAAGCTATACATGTTAAGGTCCTTTAACCTTTCCTGGTAAGTTTTTTCCTGCAATCCATGTACTAGTTTAGTAGCTCTTCTCTGAACTCTCTCTAGAGTATCTATATCCTTCTGGAGATATGGCCTCCAGTACTGCGCACAATACTCCAAGTGAGGTCTCACCAGTGTTCTGTACAGCGGCATAAGCACTTCTCTCTTTCTACTGCTTATACCTCTCCCTATACATCCAAGCATTCTGCTGGCATTTCGTGCTGCTCTATTACATTGTCTTCCCACCTTTAAGTCTTCTGAAATAATTACTCCTAAATCCCTTTCCTCAGATACTGAGGTCAGGACTGTGTCAAATATTCTATATTCTGCCCTTGGGTTTTTACGCCCCAGGTGCATTATCTTGCACTTATCCACATTAAATTTCAGTTGCCAGAGTTCTGACCATTCTTCTAGTTTTCCTAAATCCTTTTCCATTTGGCGTTTCCCTCCAGGAACATCAACCCTGTTACATATCTTTGTGTCATCAGCAAAAAGACAAACCTTACCATCAAGGCCTTTTGCAATATCACTTATGAAGATATTAAACAAAATTGGTCCCAGTACAGATCCCTGAGGTACCCCACTGGTAACATGACCTTGTTCTGAATGTTCTCCATTGACTACAACCCTCTGTTGTCTGTCACTCAGCCACTGCCTAATCCACTCAACAATATGGGAGTCCATGCTCAATGACTGCAGTTTATTGATAAGTCTTCTATGTGGGACAGTGTCAAAAGCCTTACTAAAATCTAGATATGCAATGTCTACTGCACCTCCACCGTCTATTATTTTAGTCACCCAGTCAAAAAAATCTATAAGATTTGTTTGACATGATCTCCCTGAAGTAAACCCATGTTGTTTTTCATCTTGCAATCCATGGGATTTAAGATGTTCCACAATCCTATCCTTTAATAGGGTTTCCATTAATTTGCCTACTTTTGATGTCAGACTCACTGGTCTATAGTTGCTCGATTCCTCTCTACTACCTTTCTTGTGAATGGGCACGACATTTGCCAATTTCCAATCTTCCGGGACAACTCCTGTTACTAATGATTGGTTAAATAAATCTGTTAATGGTTTTGCCAGCTCACCACTAAGCTCTTTTAATAATTTTGGGTGTATCTCATCAGGACCCTGTGACTTATTTGTCTTCACTTTAGACAGCAATCTTAGAACGTCTTCCTCTGTAAAGACACATGCATCAAACGATTCATTAGTCATCCTTTCAAGTGGAGGTCCTTCTCCTTTTTCTTCTGTAAAAACTGAACAGAAGTATTCATTAAGGCAGTCGGCTAGCCCTTTATTCTCTTCTACATACCTTCTGTCCTTTGTTTTTAATTTAGTTATTCCTTGTTTTAATTTCCTTTTTTCATTTATATATCTGAAGAATGTCTTATCCCCCTTTTTCATAGACTGAGCTAGTTTTTCTTCTGCCTGCGCTTTAGAAGTTCTTATAACTTGCTTGGCCTCTTTCTGCCTAATCTTGTAGATTTCCTTATCTTCATTGCTCTGGGTTTTTTTATAATTACAAAATGCTAGCTTTTTATTTTTAATGATTTGGGCCACTTCTGCTGAGTACCACAGTGGTCTCTTCCTTTTTTTGCTTTTACTGACAAGTATAATGCAATTTTCTGTTGCCTTCAATAATGCACCTTTTAAGTAGTCCCATTTCTCCTGGACTCCATGTAATCTGTACCAGTCTGATAAGGACTCATTTATGACTAATTTCATTTTTGAAAAGACTTGCTTTCTCATCGTGGACCAACCCCCGGTCCATCCAGTGCAGATGGCAAGGTATTTGGAGAATCACACATCCCCTCATACCTCCATTTCAGCACCCACCTCTCCCAAGTCTCAGAGACCTCCTCAGTCCCAGAATCCCAGCTCCTCCAGGGGTGCTATAGGGCCCCCCATGACTCATATCCCTGCTAAATGCTCTTCTGCACTATTCCATTGAGGGGGGGCTCAGCCCACCTGCTTCCTTCCCCCCCCCCACATACTCCAGGGTGGTATGAACCATGGGATCCTCACATGTTGCCTGCACCCCAAGTTAAGCATGCCATCTCAGTGGTGCCTCAACTGTTGCCTTCTTCCCCCCACCTGCCTTTACAGACGCTGGCGTCTGCTCCTCTTCCCAAAATCTCTCCTTCCTCGCGTTCCTATCTCCAAGTTATTCCCACTAAAGAGGACTTTAAACAGTTAATGGAAGATGTTAAGTCTACATGCCGCACCGAAATCCAAGCCCTCCAAACAGATCTCAAGCACCTTGCGGACAGGGTGGAGATGGCGGAAGAGGAGATCCAGGAAACTAAATTGTCAGGTTATCGTACCCAGCTTCAAGGAGCTGACCATCGCCTGCTACTACGGGAAATGCAACGTCACCTTGAGGACCTGGACAACAGGGGGTGCAGGAACATTTGTGTGAGCGGCCTACTTGAACAAGACGGCTCTGAAGAGCTACAATCTACCTTACAGATTCTATTTTACAACCTACTGGGTGAACCCCCCACTAAACACATTGAGATGGCCCTGCAACCTAAAGGTCCCTCTTATCAACCACGAGATGTTATTTGCAGAATTCACTTATATCCTTTGAAAGAGGACATTATGTGTGTAGCACCCTCCTAGATAGGTACTAGGAAGGAGAATATTTTTCTCTGCCTGCTTAACAGGGGAGTAGCAGGCAAATCATAGTCTGCTCCATCTGCTTATCAGGGGAGCCTGATCAGTAGTTATGCCTGTTGCATGTGTCCATGTGTGATTCATCTGGGCTGAGGGAGTGTCCCCACTGTATCCAATAGGGGAGCCTGTTGGATACCCCTGGATACCCCTAGGCACACACAGGACAGTCGATTCTGACTCCCAACCATATGTGTGTTCACCGGACCCAGCCGCCGAACTTGGAAGCTGTCATTACCCTGGCACTGCTGTACCAATAAAGTTCGAATCCCAACCACGACACTACCTGCCTGGAATTTGCATGTTCTCCCTGTGCCTGCGTGGGTTTCCTCCAGGTACTCCGGTTTTCTCCCACACTCCAAAGACATGCTGGTAGGTTAATTGGATCCTGTATAAAAAAAATTGGCCCTACTATGTATGTGTGTGAGTTTAGGGTCCTTAGATTGTAAGCCCCTTGAGGGCAGGGACTGATGTGAATGTACAATGTATATGTAAAGCACTGCGTAAATTGACAGCGCTATATAAGAACCCGAAATATATATATATATATATATATATATATATATATATATATATATATTTATTTATTATTTTTGGTTATACTTCAAGCCCTTTCTCTAGCATAAAATTAAAATTATATTATCATGCAAATGTAATGCTATCATACAGAAATACCCTTCAATATAATATGAAACCTGGATTGCTCTTCAGGAAGCTGATGACACAGACATTCAGCCTCCAGGTCTCCTCGGTGTCACATCATTCCTGATTGGGTTCTTCTCTAATTCTTTCACAAGCTAAATGCAGAGAGGATCCAGACACACATTCCATTCAATGTAGCAATAAACCATGTCAGACCTATGAATGCCTCCTGTTAAAGGGTGACTCTGGAGAATTTGTAGTGCTCACATATTTACCATAATGTTTGCTTTAAAACCCATCTCTGAACCTATTTATTTATTTATTTATTTATTTATTTTGGTAGTGTCCTTCAGCCCGTGTAAAAGGAAAGAAACGCATCTCATTGCTCACCTTCAAACCAGAGCAGTAATCTATTTTCACCACATGATGTCCTCAGTCTTCAAGTGATGCCTAGAAGTCAGCCTGGAAGATTGAGGACATCCTGTGAGTGTAGTGCAGGGGATATGCAAACTGTGGCCCTCCAGATGTTGCAGAACTACAAGTCCATAGATGCATAGCAAGACTCTGACAGCCAAAAGCATGACACCCAGAGGCAAAGGCATGATGGGAGTTGTAGTTTTGCAACAGCTGGAGGGCCACGGTTTGCATATCCCTGGTGTAGTGTGTCATTAGTCTAGCCCCCCCCCCGCACCCGAGGGGGTTAATGATGCAAAGAGTGGTCTTCACATAAACGCCACCATCCGAACCATTCAGGACCCTGCCCAAGAGGAAGAGGTCCCAGCAGTCACGTGGCCAATCTAGAGACTTTGTAAAAGGGGAGTAAAATAAAATATAGCATACTGCCTGTGGTCACAAAGGGGAAAATACAGAGGCCGGAGTCGGACTCTAACAATGTGCGCTCTCTTTTTCCAACAGGGTTGCAGCCAAGAGACAACCCCCCCCCCCTCTCTAAAAGGGACAGCGTCCATTTCTATTTTGGAGTCCACTAACAATGGGAATGAAATGATTGAAATTATGCTGAATTTCACATGTAGGTTTGGCTTACAATATATTATCTTTATCGAAAGCCAAAATCTTTTTGTTTTGGGTTGGAGGGGCAAAGGGGTTGAAACCTCTCTCAGGTTTTATAGCTGTCCCCATTAGGTAGATTCTCTCTATTTCTCCTGATAACCATTGTCACCAAGACAGAAAGTGAAGGAAAGCCCAAAATTTTACAGTTATCACCAGAAGTTTGCTAACGTGGAAACCAATTATTGTGACTCCTCTTGCTGTTTTTAAAGTGTAACTCCAATTTTTTTATATATATTTTTTGCTAGATAGAATAGAGCCTTTGGAGTCACTCTGAACATGCTCAGTTTGATGTGTATTGCTAGAGGGATTTTATTTTTCTTGGGAGAGTGCATGTGATCAGCACTGGGCCAATCAGCACTGTCCAGACAGAGGGTGCTGTCGGTTGATTGGTACTCATAAATCACCAGGAGTAATATTATTGGTGTCAGTGAGCCCAATAATAATTGGGTAAATATTGGGCCCACTGACACTAGTCCTGGGGATTAATATTGCATTCACAGACCAGTGGTGTATTTAGGTTTTGTGCTGCCCTAGGCCTGACTAAACTTGGGCACCCCCTAATTTATATATGACCCACCCCTTCCTGTAAAGGCCACACCCCTTCATGTTTTATGACCCGCTTTGTCATCTGTAAACCACAACCACAGACTATCAGTGCCCATCAGTGCCCATGCGGTCTGTCCGAATGTCCTCACCGGTGTAATGTTCCGGTACCTTTGGTACCCTAAATTACTCTTTTCACAAGTGTATGCGCCCCACCATTCTCTTTTGGAAAGGTGCGCATACACCTTTAAGACTGAAGCTGTCATCACTCAGCGCCGGACTAGATGGCTATTTAAAGTGCCGGTTCTCACTCACATGTGTTCGTTCAAACACCCTTACCTGGATGCTAACTTGGCTTGAAGCTTTCGTGCTTGCAAGCATACCTCGCTGACGGAACCTCGCTGCGCTGATCCCTGCATCCCGCTTCCGGATCATCCGCTCCTCCTGAACCAACCTTCGGCTGTATTGCTATTAGTGCTAAGTACCCCACAGGGGAACCCTCTATAAACTTATACTAAGCTTACACTATCTAGCTCTGCATAGTAAAGACTATTTATAACATCTGCATATCTAGATTGCTAGCTCTTAAGACTACTGCTACTTATTCCTGCACTGGGTTGATCTCTCTTGTATGTCCACCTGCTACTCTGTCATCTGCTACCATACATGATTGCTAAACCTACCTGCATCCATCTGCTACTGTCTTACCTTCAAGTGTCTGTCACCTACCACCTCCACTCAACCTGTCTCTTAAATCTTCATCACTGTGTTACTACATACATAAAGTCACTCTAGGAACCAGCTTGTTGAGTGTGTGTATTTACTAGCTGAATTAAGACCTTCCACACATGATGAGTCATTGAGGTTGGGAATGGTATCTCAGCATCTCTCTTACATGACTACTGAAGTGGAATATTTCTGCAGCTGAAAATCCACACCATACATGAAACGCAGGAGCGTTACAGATTGAACGAACCCACAAATGGATTCAGCAGAAATAACCACTCAGGTGACACAATTAAAACAGCAAGTAACTGCGTTAATACACGCACTTGCTGAATTAAAAGAAGACAATCAGGCTCTGTCGCAGCAGGTAATTAGACTGACACAACTTACCTCTGCTCAGTCCCCTGAACCCAAGATAAATCCCCCTTTGGTATTTACAGGCGATCGCAAAAAATTTCGCGAATTTAAAAACGCATGTGAGTTACTTTTTTTGCTAAAACCTCGTACCTACCTTACTGATCACATTAAGGTTTGTACTATTATTTCTTACCTAACAGGCGATCCTCGAGCCTGGGCAGACTCTCTTTTTGAGAAAAACGACCAGCTTCTCAACTCCTATGCCTTGTTCCTAGCAGAACTCACTAGCCTATATGATGACCCCAATAGGCAGAGTACTGCCGATCTTCAATTAAGATCCTTGAAACAAGGAAGGAGGCCTGTAGAAGACTTTGTCGCGGAATTCAAGAGATGGACCCTTGATTCAGAATGGAATGATGCATCTCTGAAAACCCAATTTAGGCTTGGCCTATCAGAAGCCGTTAAGGACGAGCTCGCCCGAGCGGATCTACCAAAAACCCTGGATGCATTAATACAACTCAGTATTACCATAGATAGAAGACTACGAGAAAGAAAGGCTGAGAAAATGGGAATGCCATTATCCGTTTCCTCTCGGATTCCGGCCGTTAACCCCGTTCCTATGGAGGTAGGAACCATACGCCCACCGCTATCAACTATGGAAAAAGCCAAAAGACGATATGAAAATCTCTGCTTGTACTGTGCATCCCCGGATCACAAGATAAATGTCTGTCCCCTAGTCAACAAAAAGAAGGGTGAGTGTTCACATGTCCTCCTAGGGGGATTGACAACTTCATTCACTAACCCTTACATTTTTGTTTGTTTGACATTACAGTGGGACCAGAACAGGATTACTACTAAGGCCATGATTGACACAGGATCTTGTGGAAATTATATTGATATATGTTTTGCTGCTTCAAATAAAATTCCTATTATTTCTAAACTTAAACCTGTCTCAGTAAGTCTTATTACCGGTGTTCCGTTATCCTCTGGTCCGATCACCGATCAGACACAAGCACTTCTAGTCACTATTAACGAGTCTCATAGGGAGACTACTACCTTCGATTTAATACCTTCACTCCACTTTCCCATTGTGTTGGGACTTCCCTGGTTACACACACACCAACCAACCATAGATTGGAAGGAACGGTCCTTGGCCTTCCTCTCTTGCTATTGCGAGGATACGTGTAACCTCCCGTCTTCCGGGAAGATTCTGTCTATGGTGACAGATGAGATTGCACCACTATGTTATCAGGATCTTTCTGAGGTTTTTCTTGAGAAAAATGCTCAAGCATTACCTCCTCATCGAGACTATGATTGTAGCATTGATCTACTCCCAAATAGCAAATTGCCGTTTGGTCATGTGTATCCTCTTTCACAGGATGAACTTTCCCATCTCAAAACCTATTTGGATGAGAATTTGGAAAAGGTTTTATTAGACCTTCCACTTCTTCCACAGCAGCAGGACTCTTTTTGTTCGCAATAAGGACTCAAGTCTCAGACCTATCATCGACTACAGGAAATTGAATGCTATCACAATAAAAGATCGCTATCCTCTACCGCTTATCCCTGAGCTCATTGAGCAGGTGCGTGGAGCTACCTATTTTTCAAAATTGGACCTGAAAGGAGCATACAATCTCATTTGAATCCATGATGGACACGAGTCGAAGACTGCATTCAGAACCAGATACGGATTGTTCGAATATCTTGTGATGCCATTCGTGCTATGCAACGCCCCTGCAGTTTTCCAACGATTTATAAACAATATTTTTAAAGACTTACTAGATGTCTGTGTTGTGGTATATCTGGACGATATACTTATATATTCACGATCCCTGTCTGAACACATAAGACATGTAAGACTTGTACTATCGAGATTTCTTGCACATAACCTTTATGTGAAACTGAAGAAATGCTTGTTTCATAAAGACGAGGTACTCTTTCTAGGCTACATCATATCCAAAACAGGAATCGAGATGGACATGAGTAAAATATTCTGCATTCAGGATTGGCCTACACCAACCACACGCAAGGCGCTACAGCGATTCCTGGGATTTTCAAATTTCTACAGGAAGTTCATTAAAAACTTTTCTGCTATTGTGAGACCCCTCACACAGCTCACTAGCATAAAAATACCATTTAAATGGTCAGAAGAAGCAAATAAGGCTTTCCACTTGTTAAAGACAAGGTTTACTTCCGCTCCCATATTACGCCATCCAGACCCATCCCTCCAATACATTCTGGAGGTAGATGCGTCAAACATGGCAGTAGGAGCAATACTCTCCCAACGACCAACCCACACTTCACCACTTCATCCAGTCGCCTTTTTTTCTAAATCCCTAAGCAGTCCCGAGATAAATTACCCCGTGGGTGAAAAGGAACTGCTTGCTATAAAATTGGCTCTGGAGAATTGGCGACATTTACTCGAAGGCACCCAATTACCAATAATTATATACACGGACCATAAAAACCTCCAATATCTTCAGACTAGCAAAACTCTCTCGCACCGACAGGTACGATGGTCACTATTCTTTCTAAGGTTTAACTTCCTAGTGACTTACACACCTGCAGATAAGAACAAAAAGGCGGATGCACTATCACGACTAACTGAAGAAAACTACTTTGAAATCCCTTCCGTTCCTATAATACCTCACAAACGCATTATTGGAGTTGTCCGTTCCTTGAAGGAAGAGGTTTTGCATGGTATAAGTTTGGATTCACCCCCACCACAACTAAATACTGATGCAGAAGGCTTCCTCTACTACAACGACAAACTTTACATACCACCTACCCTACGCACCAAGATCTTGGAATTATCTCATGATGTGCCTATGGCAGGACATATGGGTATGACAAAGACTCTTAATTTGATTTCCCGGCAATTCTGGTGGCCTGACATGAAAACATCTATACAAAAATTTGTCTCTTCATGCAATGTCTGTGCCAGGTCCAAAATTGACACTACGAGACCATCCGGTCTACTATGCAGTCTACCAATACCCCAAACTCCATGGGAAGTTTTGTCCTTGGACTTCATCGTAGAATTGCCTCTTTCCAAAGGATTTAATACCATCTTGGTGTCAGTGGACCATCTGACAAAGATGGCACATTTCATTGCTATTCGCAGACTACCTTCGTCCAAACAAACGGCAGAACTCCTGATGAAACATGTCTTTAGATTACATGGTATCGCAAAAACTCTTCTGTCTGACCGTGGATCCCAATTTATTTCTAAGTTCTGGCAAGAACTATGTCACATACTACGGATCGAGCGGAAGCTCACTTCTCCTTACCATCCGCAGACCAACGGACAGACTGAAAGAGTCAACCAATGCATCGAGCAGTATTTACGTTGTTACACTTCTTGCCAACAGGATGATTGGGTGGATCTTCTCCCTCTGGCAGAATTTGCCTACAACAACGCAACCCACAGTACAACCAAGCAGAGTCCGTTCTACTTGAACTATGGGTTTCATCCCTCTATTCTTCCACCACGCATCCTTCCTTCAAACAACCCAGTAGCCTCAGACTATCTTACCCAAATAAAGGATTCTCTGGGTTTATTAAATACTACCATTGCACACGCTCACAGTCAACAAAAGAAGTACTATGATCTTTGCAGAAGACCTTCTCTACAGTACACTATCGGGGACCTCGTTTGGCTCTCAACAAAAAATTTAAGACTGAAGATCCCTAGCAAAAAGCTTGGACCTCTGTTCTTGGGACCTTTCCCAATCAAAAAACTTATTGCAAAAGCTGCAGTACAGCTTACATTGCCAATAGACCTAAAAATCCATCCCATTTTCCATGTGTCGCTACTGAAGCCCCATGTTCCGGACCAAGGAATAAGGCCAAATATTCCACCTCCGCCTCCTGTACAAGTTGAAGGTGGAGAAGAATACGAGATAAAAGAGATTCTGGATTCTCGTATCTACAGAAGAAGACTTCAGTACTTGGTTAGATGGAAGAACTATGGGCCCCAAGACGACACCTGGCTAAACACCTCTGAAATACATGCCCCTAGATTAATCCGCAATTTTCATGCGAGATACCCAGACAAACCAGCTCCAGAGGCCTTCAGGAGCCGGCCTTAAGGGGGGGTATTGTAATGTTGCGGTACCTTTGGTACCCTAAATTACTCTTTTCACAAGTGTATGCACCCCACCATTCTCTTTTGGAAAGGTGCGCATACACCTTTAAGACTGAAGCTGTCATCACTCAGCGCCGGACTAGATGGCTATTTAAAGCGCCGGTTCTCACTCACATGTGTTCGTTCAAACACCCTTACCTGGATGCTAACTTGGCTTGAAGCTTTCGTGCTTGCAAGCATACCTCGCTGACGGAACCTCGCTGCGCTGATCCCTGCATCCCGCTTCCGGATCATCCGCTCCTCCTGAACCAACCTTCGGCTGTATTGCTATTAGTGCTAAGTACCCCGCAGGGGAACCCTCTATAAACTTATACTAAGCTTACACTATCTAGCTCTGCATAGTAAAGACTATTTATCACATCTGCATATCTAGATTGCTAGCTCTTAAGACTACTGCTACTTATTCCTGCACTGGGTTGATCTCTCTTGTATGTCCACCTGCTACTCTGTCATCTGCTACCATACATGATTGCTAAACCTACCTGCATCCATCTGCTACTGTCTTACCTTCAAGTGTCTGTCACCTACCACCTCCACTCAACCTGTCTTTTAAATCTTCATCAATGTGTTACTACATACATAAAGTCACTCTAGGAACCAGCTTGTTGAGTGTGTGTATTTACTAGCTGAATTAAGACCTTCCACACATGATGAGTCATTGAGGTTGGGAATGGTATCTCAGCATCTCTCTTACATGACTACTGAAGTGGAATATTTCTGCAGCTGAAAATCCACACCATACATGAAACGCAGGAGCGTTACAACCGGTCGGTATTATTATACCCACAGTTAGCAGTATGACCGCTTTATGGGGGTGCAAGACTGATTAGCCTCCTGGGCCCTGCCCTCCAGCCCAATTCACCCCTTAAGACTGGCACTATACTTAAAGTGTAGCGCAAGCCGGTGGGGACCTTTTTTGTGCAGGAGCCGGGAGAAGGCTGTTTTTTTTTTATTTTCTTTTGGGGTGCTGCATTTTTGCTGTCCCCCCCTGCAAAGTGCCGCCCTAGGCCTGGGCCTTGTTGGCCTAGGCCAAGATACAGCACTGTCACAGACACCAATGCTGGGGTTATTTTTGGGGTCACTGACACTGATGCTGGGAGTTAATATTGATGTCACTGACACCAATGTTGGAGGTTATGATTGAAGCCACTGACACCGATACTGAGGGTTATTATTGGGTTCACTGACACCAATGATGAGGGTTTTTACTGGGTTCACTGACACAAGTGCTAGGGATTATTATTGTGTCCACTGGCACCATTGCTGGGGGTTATTACTGGGTCACTGACACCAATTCTGGGGTTTATTACTGGGTCACTGACACCAATGCTGAGGGTTATTATTGGTTTCACTGACACCAATGCTGAGGGTTATTACTGGGTCACTGACACAAGTGCTTGGGATTAATATTGTGGTCACTGACAACAATTCTGGGGGTTATTATTGGTTTCACTGACACCAATGCTGAGGGTTATTATTGGTTTCACTGACACCAATGCTGAGGGTTATTATTGGTTTCACTGACACCAATGCTGAGGGTTATTATTGGTTTCACTGACACCAATGTTGAGGGTTATTATTGGTTTCATTGACATCAACGCTGAGGGTTATTATTGGTTTCACTGACACCAATGCTGAGGGTTATTATTGGTTTCACTGACACCAATGCTGAGGGTTATTACTGGGTCACTGACACAAGTGCTAGGGATTAATAATGTGGTCACTGACACCAATTCTGGGGGTTATTATTGGTTTCACTGACACCAGTGCTGGGGATTAATATTGCATTCACAGACACCAATGCTGGGGGTTATTATTGGGTCACTGACACAAGTGCTGGGGATTAATATTGTGGTCACTGACACCAATGCTGACAGTTATTACTGGGTCACTGACACCAATGCTGAGGGTTATTATTGGTTTCACTGACACCAATGCTGACAGTTATTACTGGGTCACTGACACCAATGCTGAGGGTTATTACTGGGTCACTGACACAAGTGCTGGGGATTAATATTGTGGTCACTGACACCAATGCTAAGGGTTATTACTGGGTCACTGACACCAATGCTGAGGGTATTATTGGTTTCACTGACACCAGTGCTGGGGGTTAATATTGCATTCATAGACACCAATGCTGGGGGTTATTACTGGGTCACTGACACAAGTGCTGGGGATTAATATTGTGGTCACTGACACCAATGCTGAGGGTTATTATTGGTGATACTGAATTTTGGTTGTCACTAGCTGTAAGACATAATCATCAAAATTAAAAGATAGAAATGCTTGAAATATATCACTCTGTGTGTAACGCATCTATATAAAATATATCAGTTTCACTTTTAATTGAATTACTGAAATAAATTAACTTTTTGATGATATTCTATTTTTATGAAATGCGCCTGTGTATATACAGTATATATATATATATATATATATATATATATAAACATAGTAGAATAATGGCAGAAAAAAAGACCAAGTACTCCATTAAGTCTGCCTGTTTTGTTTTTCTTTTTTTTATATGTGCTCAGTGGCGGCCCGTGCATAGGGGGCGCCAGGGCGCCGCCCCCCTACCCCTAAAAAAAAAGAAAAAAAAAATGACAAAGCGAACAAATAAAGTTGTAAAAAAAAAAAAAAATTGGGTTCGCCGGCCTCTGTCATGGAACTGGTGGCTAGGGGGGGGGGGGGGGGTGGGGTTTACGTCCCAGAAGAGGCGCCGATTGGCTGCCTTCTGGGGGCGTAACCCGGGCGCAAGTCTTTGCGATTGGACACCCCCACTTTCTGATATCCTGGCTGTGATTGGTCCAGTCTCCAGCCTGGACCAATCATCATCCAGGACATCCGATCCCTGACGTCACAATGGGGGCGGTGCCGGTGCATGAGTCAGTCACTCACCGTCACCGCCGCTCGGAGGACGAGGGAGAAGCCGCTCACCTTCCCGCCGCCGCCGCCGCAGAGAGGATGAACTGGATCGAGGAGGGAAGAACCCGCCGCCGCCGCCAGGTAAGTGCATTAAATTGAAGGGAGCACGCACGCTGGTCTCTGCATTGATTGGGGGACAATGCTGTGGGCACTCTGCATTTATTGGGGTACAATGCTGTGGGCACTCTGCATTTATTGGGGTACAATGCTGTGGCACTCTGCATTTATTGGGGTACAATGCTGTGGGCACTCTGCATTTATTGGGGTACAATGCTGTGGCACTCTGCATTTATTGGGGTACAATGCTGTGGGAACTCTGCATTTATTGGGGTACAATGCTGTGGCACTCTGCATTTATTGGGGTACAATGCTGTGGGCACTATGCATTTATTGGGGTACAATGCTGTGGCACTCTGCATTTATTGGGGTACAATGCTGTGGCACTCTGCAATCATTGGGGTACAATGCTGTGGGCACTCTGCATTTATTGGGGTACAATGCTGTGTCACTCTGCAATCATTGGGGTACAATTCTGTGGCACTCTGCAATCATTGGGGTACAATGCTGTGGGCACTCTGAAATCATTGGGGTACAATGCTGTGGGCACTCTGCATTTATTGGGGTACAATGCTGTGAGCACTCTGCAATCATTGGGGTACAATTCTGTGGCACTCTGCAATCATTCGGGTACAATGCTGTGGGCACTCTGCAATCATTGGGGTACAATTCTGTGGCACTCTGCAATCATTGGGGTACAATGCTGTGGGCACTCTGCAATCATTGGGGTACAATGCTGTGGCACTCTGCAATCATTGGGGTACAATGATGTGGGCACTCTGCAATCATTGGGGTACAATGCTGTGGGCACTCTGCAATCATTGGGGACAATGCTGTGGCGCTCTGCAGTGATTGGGGACAATGCTGCGGCGCTCTGCATTGAAAGGGGCATGCACGCTGAACTCTGCATTGTGGGGGCACAGCACAGTGTTCATTGCATTGAAGGGGGCACAGCACAGTGTTCATTGGGGTACAATGCTGTGGGCACTCTGCATTTATTGGGGCACAATGCTGTGAGCACTCTGCAATCATTGGGGTACAATTCTGTGGCACTCTGCAATCATTCGGGTACAATGCTGTGGGCACTCTGCAATCATTGGGGTACAATTCTGTGGCACTCTGCAATCATTGGGGTACAATGCTGTGGGCACTCTGCAATCATTGGGGTACAATTCTGTGGCACTCTGCAATCATTCGGGTACAATGCTGTGGCACTCTGCAATCATTGGTGTACAATGATGTGGGCACTCTGCAATCATTGGGGTACAATGCTGTGGCACTCTGCAGTGATTGGGGACAATGCTGCGGCGCTCTGCATTGAAAGGGGCATGCACGCTGAACTCTGCATTGTGGGGGCACAGCACAGTGTTCATTGCATTGAAGGGGGCACAGCACAGTGTTCATTGGGGTACAATGCTGTGGGCACTCTGCATTTATTGGGGTACAATGCTGTGAGCACTCTGCAATCATTGGGGTACAATTCTGTGGCACTCTGCAATCATTCGGGTACAATGCTGTGGGCACTCTGCAATCATTGGGGTACAATTCTGTGGCACTCTGCAATCATTGGGGTACAATGCTGTGGCACTCTGCAATCATTGGTGTACAATGATGTGGGCACTCTGCAATCATTGGGGTACAATGCTGTGGCACTCTGCAATCATTGGGGTACAATGATGTGGGCACTCTGCAATCATTGGGGACAATGCTGTGGCGCTCTGCAGTGATTGGGGACAATGCTGCGGCGCTCTGCATTGAAAGGGGCATGCACGCTGAACTCTGCATTGTGGGGGCACAGCACAGTGTTTATTGCATTAAAGGGGGCACAGCACAGTGTTTATTGCCTTGAAGGGGGTACAGCACATTGTTCATTGCATTGAAGGGGGTCACAGCACAGTGTTTATTGCATTGAAGGGGGCACAGCACAGTGTTTATTGCATTGAAGGGGGCACAGCACAGTGTTTATTGCATTGAAGGGGGCACGTACGCTGGTCTCTGCATTGAAAGGGGGCATATACCATCTCCTGTACCATCACCTATGCCATGCCTGTACCATGACTTAAAAGTCACGCAATTTTTTTACTGCGTTTTTTGGCGCGAAGCAATACCTATTACATTTTTCTTTTTGCGCCCCCCCCCCCCCAAAATTTTGAGCACCAGCTGCCACTGTATGTGCTGTTTTTTTTTCTTTGATAACTTGTTTGTCAGAGTATAGATTCATAATTGTCTCAAGCATGTTTGAAGCCATATATTGTTAAATGTCTCTCACTATATCTGCTGGAAGGTTACTCCAAGCATTAACTATCCTTTCAATAAAATATTACTTTCTAAGATCAGTTTTGAACTTTCCTCCAGTTAGTTTTAGGTCATGTCCCCCTATGTGTATAATGAGGCCCTCTAGTGGCTCTTCTGTGACACCACATGTTAAAAGCTAGTTAGCTAAAACTGATTCCATATTGCAATTTGGCAAAAGGCAAAAAAGAAATAAAAATAAAACCTAACTGGGTTTTTATTTTAACCCTCCCTTACTCTATCCAGAGTAAAAAAAAAAAAAAAAAAGGTTTTGGTGTTAGCTACACTTTAAGATGGTCTTGTAAGTAACTTTAAAAGTGTGCATAATTTAATTCCTGATATGACAATATAGAAAAATCTTAATTTCTTTTTTAACCACTTTACCACCGGAGGATTTTGCTGTCTTACGTCTGGGCCACTTTTTGCGATTCGGCACTGTGCGAATTTAACTGACAATTGCGCGGTCGTGCGATGCCGTACCCAAACGAAATTTACGTCCTTTTTTTCCCACAAACAGAGCTTTCTTTTGGTGGTATTTGATCACCTGTGCGATTTTTAATTTTTGCGCTATAAACAAAAAAAGAGCGTCAATTTTGAAAAAATAACAATATTTTTCACATTTTTTTATATGAAATTCCCCCCCAAAAAATGTAAAAATCAAAATTTTTTAAAATTTTTGGCCAATTTGTTTTCTGCTACATATGTTTGGTAAAAAAAAAATCACAATAAGCGTATTTTGATTGGTTTGCGCAAAAATTATTGCGTTTATTAAGTAAGGGAAAGATTTCTGTCATTTTTGGTGTTTTCTTTTTTAACGAGTAATGGCGGTGATCTGCGATTTTTTTTTTGTGGGACTGCGACATTGCGGCGGACAGATCGGACCCTTGACTGACATTTTTGACACTTTTGGGGGTACCAGTGACATTACTACAGTAATCAGTGCTATAAATATGCACTGTTACTGTAAAAATGAAACTGGCAGGGAAGGGGTTAATTTTATTGGAGAGGGAGGGGTTAATGTATGCCTGGTACTTACTGACGTGTGTGGGGGGAGGTGACTGAGTGACACAGGGACAGATCGAAAGTTCAGCTATGCTGAACCCTGCAATCTGACCCTGCCTGTCACTTAGGAGATCCGCCCACTTTGTTTACACAAGCGGGCGGATCTCCAAACTCGATTCCCCGACGATCGGGGAAGAGCCGCGGTGATCACCGCTGCTCCTCCCCTGGCCCAACTCCCGCTGTGACTGAATACAGCGGGAGCGAGCCTCCGGCGGCGCGCGAGCGCCGCCCACATGGGGAGGAGTCCAGCGACGTAGTACTACGTCGCTGGACAATAACGAGCCACTGTGCCGCAGTAGAGGCACGGTGAGCGGTCATAAAGTGGTTAAAGAAATTATTTATTTAAATGCATTTATTACATGCAATAGGGAAAAATATCAACATTATACATTAGATTACCATCATTAGTACAAGTATAAACAGAGATATTAACCACTTGCCGACTGCCGCACGACTATTTACGGCGGCAGTCAGCCCTTCACAGGCAAAGTGACGTAGGGCTACGTCGCTCGCCTGTGAGGCTCTAGGGGGCGAGCGTGCGCCGCCTGAGGCGC
Source organism: Pelophylax lessonae (assembly GCF_965119305.1). NCBI lineage: Eukaryota > Metazoa > Chordata > Amphibia > Anura > Ranidae > Pelophylax > Pelophylax lessonae. The sequence goes on along the minus strand of NC_138769.1, from coordinate 33,738,190 downwards.
GCCCCCGCTCGCTCCCTAACATGTCCGCGCGTGTGACCGGCAGACCCGATCCCTTTACAGTTAGAATCACTCCCCTAGGGACACACTTAACCCCTCCTTCTCCAATAAAGTTAACCCCTTCCCTGCCAGTGTCATTTTTACAGTAACAGTGCATATTTATAGCACTGATTACTGCAGTAATGTCACTGGTATCCCCAAAAGTGTCAAAATTGTCAGTCAGGGGTCCGATCTGTCCTCCGAAATGTCGCAGTCCCGCAAAAAAAATCGCAGATCGCCGCCATTACTCGTTAAAAAAAAAACTATAAAAATGACAGAAATCTTTCCCTTAGTTAGTAAACGCAATAACTTTTGCGCAAACCAATCAAAATACGCTTTTTGCGATTTTTTTTTTACCAAACATATGTAGCAGAAAACAAATTGGCCTAAAATGTTAAAAAATTTAGATTTTTAAATTTTTTGGGGGGAATTTCATATAAAAAAATGTGAAAAATATTGTTATTTTTGCAAAATTGTTGCTCTTTTTTTGTTTATAGCGCATGATCAAAAAATCACACAGGTGATCAAATACCACCGAAAGAAAGCTCTGTTTGTGGGGAAAAAAAGACGTCAATTTCATTTGGGTACAGCGTCGCACGACTGCGAAATTGTCCGTTAAATTCAGGCAAGCGCCGAATCACAAAATAGGGCCTGGTCAGGAAGGGGGTAAAATCTTCCGGGGCTTAAGTGGTTAAAGCGTTTGTTAACCCAACACTTCATATTCCTAATATGTGGCTGCTGTACCCAGGGCTGCTGTTAGAAAGCATGGGGCCCCATACAGCTACCTGGCAGGGGCCCCTCCGAATATATCAAAGCAATATTTTCACTTAAAATACACTAAAATCATTATTAGCAGACACAAACATAACAGAGAACCCGTGCGAATTAGCCATTTTTAATTGTTTTTTAAATTTTTAAAACTATTTTATTTTATAATTTATAAAAATTATTTATTACAATGTATAAAAGTCTGGGGGTGTCAGACTGACAGGGGGGCAGACGGGGGGATCAGAAACAGACAGAACTGGGAGGGGCCAGGGAAGCAATTATAGTCAGGAACAATGCCCTGTGTCTGTGTCTCTCCCTGCAGCAGCTGAAAGCTGGCGGGAGGGAGAGAAACAGGCTTTCAACTGCTGCAGAGAGCTGCACAGGGCATCCTTCAGCATTGCCCCTCCGCCCGATCACACCGATTTCCCCTTGCTGTTTGGGCCCCCTATGTGCCCAGGCCCCCTACAGGAGGACTGGTGGTCCCCCCCTATCAGCGGCCCTGGCTGTACCGTGTACTCGTATGAGAAAGTCTCCTGTTCTCTTTGTATTGCTTCCTTTATGTGAAATCCCTGGGGATTCTGCCAGTCCCTCTGCGTTCCTATTAAAAACTGACCACACTAAGCAGGGGAGCACATCGTGGTCAGTTCTCTAGCTATGCTGGGAACTCAGTGTGCTCTCCTCCAATGATCAGACTTGTCGCCACACTGCTGCACAGCCATTCACTGGGAAGATCAGTGTGCTGTTGCTTCTTCTCCCCCAGATCTTATGCAGCTGAGAACAGAAGGCATGTATTTGTATTGTATTTATAATGTATTTACAATGTATTTATAATGTATTTTTATATCTACACAAAAATGTTTTGCCTTTCATTTCTATTTTAAACTGAATGGATTGTTTTACAAGGTGATCATTTATACATAGATGGGATTGTCCCATTGTCGGGTCGGTGCAGTGTGGGACATGGAGATCAGATGGATACTTGTTATAAGAGATCTCCGTGCCCGCTGCCTGACCCGCATGCGCACGAGGGCGTGTGACGCGGCTACAGCTGATGCATGATGAATCCACAGCTGATCTGCACCAGAAATGACGAGGGTATGGATTTCTGATGGGGTAGGGAGATCTGATAGAACACCGGCCTTACAAGTTCAATTTTCTTGCAGAATTTTCTGTTAGATTTACCAAAATCCATATAATGAGGTCAAAACTAAACACTTTTAACCACTTACCGCAAAGTGACGTATATATACGTTGGGTAAATTTGCGGGGTTATACCGGGATGATGCCTCTAGCTAGAGACACCATCCCAGTACCGTGGTTTACAGTCAACAGTCGGCTTTCCGTCCGTAACGACCGATGTGGCTCGGGAGCCGCTCGATCGTTACCCGGGTGAGCGGGAGGGGACGTCCCCCCCCCTCCCGCCGCCTTCCGTGACTTTGCTCGGGGCTCCCGTCCCACCGGGAGCCCCGAGCACCCAGCCGGCATGTCCGCCGGCTGGATGGAGTCCCGATCTAAGCCGGAAACGGCTTCGATGGGGTCTCCGATGATGTAACCCGGAGGCGGCGTCCATGACGTCACTTCCGGGTTACTGTGCTGCAAAAAGCGGCAAATTTAAAAAACGGCTGTATGCAAAAACGCCGTTTTCGGCGTTTTGCATACATGGAAGTGTAGTGGAGGGGTTTGGGGTCTTTTAGACCCTCGATCCCTCCATAAAGAGTACCTGTCACTACAAATTGGTGTCACAAGGGATGTTTACATTGCTTGTGACAGCAATATAGGTGATCAGATTTTTTTTTTTTTTAAAAACCTGTAATAAAGTTAAAAAAAAAAATAAAATAAATTTTAAATTTAGCTGCGCCCGTCACCGTTGGCTCGCGCACAAAAAAAACGTATACGGAAGTCGAGCCGCGAATGAAATCGCTGTTCAAACCACACATGTGAGGTATCGCCGCGATCGCCAGAGCGTGGGCAATAATTAAAAAAAAAGAGCTATACTCTAACTCTAAACTGGTAACCGTTAAATAGATTTAAAGCGTCGCCGATTGAGATCTCTAGTGACCGTAGTTTGTTGCCATCCCTCGGGGGGGGCGCAATTTTAAACCGTAACATGTTGGGTATCTATTTACTCGGTGTGACATCATCTTTCACAATATACAAAAAAAATAGGCTAACTTTACTGTTTAGTATTTTTTAAATGCAGTGAAATGTGATTTTTCAAAATTTTTCCAAAAAAATGGCGTTTTAAAGACCGCTGCGCAAATACCGCGTGACAAAAAATATTGCAATGACCGACATTTTATTCTCCAGAGTCTTTGCTAAAAAAATATATATAATGTTTGGGGGTTCTAAGTAGTTTTCTAGGAAAAAATACTGATTTTAACTTGTGAACAAAAAGTGTCCGAAATAGGGCTGGGGCTTAAGTGGTTAACTGTATCCTATAAGGCAGGCCTTTGTACTACATTGTTGAAGGTAAATCTAAAGAAAATTGTTATATGTATGGCCAGCCTAAAGGCCCGTTCACACGATACGAAAATCGGAAGTAAAATTTCGTCCGATGAACGTTAGTATAGTACTTTTCACAGCCGATTACGGATTTTCGGATGACAAAAAACTGGATGTGCAGGCTATAAATTTTTTATCGTACGTCAACACAACGTCCGATTTTTGTGTAATTAGTACAGTTTTCGTCCGAAAAAAATCGTAAGAGCAAGACTAGGCATGCTCAGAAACAAAAGAACACATACAAAACAATCCAACACATGACATCACTTCTGGAGTTGAATTCTGTCCTAGGAGAATTTTGGTATGAAAGTAACCTCTTCACTTTCCATATGAGACCAGCATGCAACAAATATCGGACGCAAGATCGTCCGATAATCTGATCGTGTGTACGAGGCTTAAGTCACTTCCAGGTTCAGAGCTGTAATTACCGAGCAACTGTGACCAGGAAAGCAGATAATCAAGCAAGTTCTGTGCTTGTTCAGCTGCAGCTGAGGGAAGACATCTAATATATCCCTGATGTCTCCATAAAGAGACCCTGTAACCTGCCTAATGGGCCATACACATTATAAGATTTTCTGAAGACTTTTTCCTTCAGACTTACCAAAACCATATAATATGAGGTCAAACCTAAACACTTTCAATTTGTATGCAATCTGGCAGGCCCTTGCACTGCATAGAAAAGGTAAATCTGAAGGAAAAAGTCTTATAGTGTGTATGGCCCTTTATGCTATCACATGGGGAAGGGGGTGGATTGTTAGCTCTCTTGTGATAGCAAAGGTAAATAAAAAAAAAAAATAGGAAAAATGCAATTAAAAAAATGTAAATGTAATAAAGCGATAAAGATGTATTGTTCACTTTTTTTTCTCTTTTGCTTTTTTCTTTTTCATATTTTTCCTTGTTTTTTTGTCATGTACACCCTTTATGGGTTAGAGGATGGATGCTAAAGGTTAAAGTATTCTGGCCTTTGCCGCTGCGAAGAGACTGTAATGTATCCACTTTCCCTCTTAAAAGCATTGAATGCTGTTTGGGTCCATGGGCATCTGCAAAACTTTTTTCAGGGGGGGGGGAGGCATAATTTTAAGGTCACCCATGCTCCACCTCTTTTCAACAATGTCATGAAGGGGAAGGGCTTAGTCATTATACTTATTTTGAGTATTTCTTTTTAAAGAGCAGCATTTATTTTTAAACATTTTAAAGCATTTGTTAACCAAAAAAAAAAAAAAAAAGACAGGATGGTATAAAGTGGCTTAACAACCACTGGAAAGGGGAAGTTGAGATTCCGGGGTGGACGCCCATGTTCAGACTTGTATAAAGTACTCGAAATTTCTACTTGAGTAAAAGTACAAGTGCTCGATCAAAAAGTGACTTGAGTAGAAGTGGAAGTGCTCGCAGAAAAAGTTACTTAAGTAGAAGTACTAAAGTATTCAACATTTTTTTAACTTAAGTATTGCAAGTAGTTTTTTCCAAAAAATTTGCTACTTAAGTACTAAAAGTAAAAAGTACCAGTAGTTTTGAAAAAAAAATTCTACTCAAGTACTGAAAGTAGAAGTACAAGTACTGTGTTATGTAGTTATTAAAGAAAGACATCATATTGTTTTTTATTATTTCAAATGATTTATTCAAATGATTAACCTGTGTTTGTTAGTAGTTTCTTGATGCACTTTAAGCGCTGTAGCACCATTTATTTGTTTGTTTCATATTTTCTTTTTATTGGAAAGATTTGGTATAGCAGCTTTTATTATACACAACCTTTATTTTCGTATGCGCTAATTTACAAATGACATTATACACATTTTTTTGAGCTTTATGCAACCTGCCATCTACTGTTCTGGCAGTGGTAATTTTTATAATAGTAACGAGTAACTATGCAGCACAAAAAAAAAAAATATCGGAGTAGAAGTATCGAAATCATCAAAAAAATGTAGTGAAGTAAAAGTAGAAGTAGGAGAAAAAAATTCTACTCTAGGAAAGTACAGATACCGCCTTTCGGTACTTAAGTACAGTACTTAAGTAGTTCTACTTCGTTACTATACATCTCTGCCCATGTTTGGGTCACTATCTTCTGTAATACAGTAGATATTATTCTGTAATGGTTCAATCCCTCTATTAGTATTAGCACTAATCCTTATTTTACAGGTGTAATGGTTTCCGTTATATGTAGAATATCAAGTACATTTTTTTATTGCTGTGTTTTTTTTTATTATTTTAAGAATTAGTGCTTTTTTTCATATGTGTATATCACTTCTACATTACAAGTCTATGTATAAAAAAAAAATTCAATAAGCTTAGATTTAGATTGAACATAAAAAAAAATAAAAAAAATAATGCACAATCTATTCCTCTCTTTATTAATTTATTTTATAAAATATATATTGCTTTACAGTTTTTAATACATCATTCATTTAATATTATTACATTTGATTAGAATATATGTATTATATATATATATATATATATATATATATATATATATATATAATTGAATATATATATAATTGAATGTTAACTTCATTGAAATAAACAGTGCTTTTCTTTCAAAAATAAGGACATTGCTAAGTGACCCCAAACGTTTGAACGGTAGTGTATATATATATATATATATATATATATATATATATATATATATATATATATTGTAGATATATATATTTATATATATCTATATATTTATATATATATATATATATATATATATATATATATATATATATATATATACACACAGTATATATGTATACAGTATATATATATATATATATATATATATATATATATTTTTTTTTTATAGATAATGCTAAAAAAAAAAACATAAATATGTACAATTATATATTATGTAATAAAAATGATCTATCTATCTATCTATCTATCTATCTATCTATCTATCTATCTATCTATCTATCTATCTATCTATCTATCTATCTATCTATCTATCTATCTATCTATCTATCTATCTATCTATCTATCTATCTATCTATCTATCTATCTATCTATCTATCTATCTATCTATCTATCTATCTATCTATCTATCTATCTATCTATCTATCTATCTATCTGTGTGTTTATAGGTACATACATAGTATTGACTATATAAAACTAAATAATAATGGGAATTGTACTTCCACAACAAACAATAAATTATTCAACCCTTATAAATTAATAAATATTTAAAATAAATTGGTAAATAGGTAATATATTATATATAAATGTAAAATAAATAATGCACAATGAAAAAAGAAATATGTACAATTATATATTATGTAAAAAAAATGATATATATATTTACACTACCGTTCAAAAGTTTGGGGTCACCCAGACAATTTCATGTTTTCCATGAAAACTCACAATTTTATTCATCAAATGAGTTGGGAAATGAATAGAAAATATAGTCAAGACATCGACAAGGTTAGAAATAATGATTTTTATTTGAAATAATAATTCACCATTTGCAGCAATTACAGCTTTGCAGACCTTTGGCATTCTAGCTGTCAATTTGGTGAGGTAATCTGAAGAAATGTCACCCCACACTTCGCTTCCCGAAGCACCTCCCACAAGTTGGATTGGCTTGATGGTCACTTCTTACGTACCATGCAGTTAAGCTGCTCCCACAACAGCTCAATAGGGTTGAGATCTGGTGACTGCGCTGGCCACTCCATTACAGACAGAATATCAGCTGACTGCTTCTTCCCTAAATAGTTTTTGCATAGTTTGGAGGTTAGCTTTGGGTCATTGTCCTGTTGTAGGAGAAAATTGGCTCCAATCAAGCGCTGTCCACAGGGTATGGCATGGCGATGCAAAATGGAGTGATAGTCTTCCTTATTCAAAATCCCTTTTACCTTACAAATCTCCCAATTTACCAGCACCAAAGCAACCCTAGACCATCAGATTACCTCCACTATGCTTGGCAGGAGTGGCGTAGCGTGGGGGGTGCAGGGGGGGCCAGCCGCACCGGGCGCAACATCTGGGGGGGCGCATCCGCAGTGTCCCTCTGTCTGTCTGACTCTGACATACACAGTTCACACACTGTCTGCGGCTGTCTCCATCTTTAGGCTGGGAAATGTCCAGCGCAGCCGCCCTATGGCTGAAAATGGCGGGTCGGGGCTGGACTGTGCCTCACCTGTCCATTGGTGTAGGGTGGGGTGGCATTGCAAGCCCAACCCCGCCTATGCTGCCTCTCTTCACTGCTCAGTAAGTTAAGCAGCGAGTGAGTCAGCAGCCTGGCACTGTCACAGAGTGGTGTTTTTTCTTCTAATCACCTGATTAGAGCCAAAGGCTCTAATAGGCTTCAAAAAAGGGTGGACCAGGGGCGCAGAGCAGTGCGCCCGAGCCCACCCATTGTGTGACAATAGCGAATGAAAATTCGCTATTGTCACACGGATCCTCCTCCTGGCCAATCAGGAAGCAGGTCCGAGACCTGCTTCCTGATTGGCTGAAAGGCGACCGCATGCCATTGGCCGAGGAGGAGGCGGGGGACTCGGAGACGCGGGGAACTGAGGAAAAGCCGCCGCTGCAGGTAAGTCTCTCTGCATTGAAGGGGGCATGCTGGTCCATCTGCATTGAAAGGGGGCACGATGATCTCTCTATAAATTGAAGGGAGGCACGCTGGGAATTCTGCATTGAAAGGGGGCACGCTGGTCTCTTTGCATTGAAAGGGGGCATGCTGGTCATTCTGCATTGAAAGGGGGCACGCTGGTCATTCTGCATTCAAAGGGGGCATGCTGGTCTCTCTGCATTGGAAGGGGGTTTTTATAACAAACAATACATGTGCTTAGGGGGTAAGGGTTTCTTTAACTAATCTAGTGGAAGAGACTTGAGTGCTAAAATCCCGCGGGCTAGGGGGCGCAAATTACTTGCCTTGCCCCGGGTGCTGACAACCCACGCTACGCCACTGCAGTTGGCAGATGGCGTCAGCCACTCCTCCAGCATCTGTTCAATTGGTCTGCATCTCGCAAATGTTCTTCTGCGTGATCCAAACACCTCAAACTTAGATTTGTCTGTCCATAACACTTTTTTCCAATCTTCCTCTGTCCAATGTCTGTGTTCTTTTGTCCATCTTAATCTTTTCCTTTTATTGGCCAGTCTCAGATATGGCTTTTTCTTTGCCACTCTGTGTAGAAGGCCAGCATCCCAGAGTCGCCTCTTCACTGTGGATGTTGAGATTGGCGTTATATGGGTAAGATTTAATGAAGCTGCTAGTTGAGAACCTGTGAGACGTCTATTTGTCAAACTAGAGACTCTAATGTACTTGTCCTCTTGCTTAAAGCGGAGTTCCACCCTGGTTATACATTTTTTTATAAAAATACCCCCGGGATAGTCAGGGCTAGCACATTCCACAATGGATAGCCTCTGATCTGTCCCGGGTTGCACTTACCTTTCAGGAGAAATACTTACCTTGAAAATGTCTTGTCCAGTGCTGCCATCTCAGGTGTGGGCAGCTTGAAGCCAGCGCGATCCTTTTCCGCGTCCTCTTCGGTCCTCTTCCTTCTTCTTCGGTCCCACGATGCACTGCACTGGCCCCGACGTCACTTCCGGGTCGCCCGCGTCATCCCTCCACAGCTTCTGGGCATGCCCAGAAGCTGTTTAGAAGGGAATGACGAGCGCGCCCCGGAACTGACGTCGGGGCCGGTGCAGGCGCAATGATTCCTGGGAGCGATGACGTTCAGCTCCCAGGAATCATTGCAAAAGCCAGGAAGTGACGAATCGCCGTGGCCGCCGAGGGGAGGAAGAAGGAAGTAAGGTGAGTATATTTTCTCTAAAAGGTAAGTATGAAAAAAAAAAAATTGCGATTATCCATTTGTTTTTCAGGTGACCCGGAGCGAGAAGATGGAGGTAAGTATAAATTTCGGGTGGAACTCCGCTTTAATTGTGCACCAGGGAGCCTCCCAATTCTCTTTCTATTCTGGTTGGAGCCCGTTTGTGCTGTAGTACACACCGTTGTAGGAAATCTGTGTTTTGGCAATTTCTCGCATGGAATAGCCTTCATTTCTCATAATAAGAACAGACTGTTGAGTTTCAGAAGAAAGTTCTCTTTTTCTGGCCATTTTGAGAGTATAATCAAACCCACTAATGGTGATGCTCAAGATACTCAACTAGCTCAAAGGAAGGCCAGTTTTATAGCTTATCTAATCAGCACAACAGTTTTCAGCCGTGCTAACATAATTCCACAAGGGTTTTGTAATCATCAGTTAGCCTTTAACACGATTAGCTTACACAATGTATCATTAGAACACAGGAGTGATGGTTGCTGGAAATGGGCCTCTGTACACCTATGTAGATATTCCATTACAAATCATCTTTTTCCAGCTAGAATAGTCATTTACCACATTAACAATGTCTAGACTGTATTTCTGATTAATTGAATGTTATCCTCATTGAAATAAACAGTGCTTTTCTTTCAAAAATAAGGACATTTCTAAGTGACCCCAAATAAATATATATATATATATATATATATATATATATATATATATATATATATATATATAATATATATATATATATATATATATATATATATATATATACACATACATACATATATAACCAGAGTTGTATAAAGTACTTGCAACCCATACTTGAATAAAAGTACAAGTGCTCGATCAAAAAGTGACTTGAGTAGAAGTACTAAAGTATTCAACATTTTTTGTACTTAAGTATTGCAAGTAGTTTTTTTTAAAAATGTTGCTACTCAAGTACTGAAAGTAAAAGTACCAGCAGTTTTTAAAAAAATTGCTACTCAAGTACTGAAAGTAAAAGTACAAGTACTGTGTTATGTAGTTATTAAAGAAAGAAGTCAAAAGTTTGAACATCATATTGTTTTTTATTATTTAAAATGCAGCTTTTATTTATACATACAGTAGCATTTATTTTCGTATGCGCTGATAATACACATGTTTTGAGCTTCATGAAACCTGCCATCTACTGTTCTGGCAGTGGTAATTTTTATAATTGTAACTAGTAACTATGCAGCACAAAAAAAAAAAAATATCGGAGTAGAAGTATTGAAATCATTGAAAAAATGTAGTGAAGTAAAAGTGGAAGTAGGAGTAAAAAATTCTACTCTAGGAAAGTACAGATACCGCCTTTCGGTACTTAAGTACAGTAGTGAAGTAGTTCTACTTAGTTACTATACATCTCTGTGTATAACTATTTACTAATTTCTATTAAATATTGATTAATTTATAAGGGTTGAATAATTTATTGTTTGTTGTGGAAGTACAATTACCATTATTATTTAGTTTTTATTTAGTCAATATTATACTCTAAAGTGCCAAAATACAGCGCAGAAAGTTTTGTGATAAAACAATAAATATTAAATAATCACATCAACTAATAATAAATAATCATAGAGTGCAGCGTGCAAACCATGTGCAAAAATAAGCAAACATGGTACCCCTAGTTAGGTAAGTGTTGAACGTGATAATACAATTATATATAGTGATAGTCCAATGAATATAAAAATATAAAATATATATATGGTGACAGTCCAATAGATAAATGAATAGTGATGTCAACAAGTGTCCCAAGGGGTCCAAAAGGTGCTTAAGTGCCTGGAGAAAAGTGCAACATCATGCTATCAATCCAGTGCTGTGGAATGTGCCAATCCTCCCCCTTTGAATGTTCAACTTACCGGACTTAAATGACCCCTAGGCTGTATAGCTAAGAGGGTCAAAAAAGGCTTGTGTCCCAGTAAGGAACCTGATTAGAGATCGTTGGAGGTCTGATGTCTGTAGCTCTCAGTGCCCCGGTTTACAAATATAGGGAGAAGAAGCTCACAATAGTGTAACTACATTATGAATCTTTTATTTGTAATAAGCATAAAGTAACACTCACATTTAGTAGAGTACAATTAGGCAAAAAATAGGTGAATGGCAGGTCTGGTAATGCTTCCTGGCCGCTGTGTGTGCTCGGGATGTCTCCTTGGTCCTGGCGTGCGTTCCACCGTCCCGGAGGTGACGTGCCGATGACCGTAAACTGGAAATTGCGTCGACGCGTTTCGCCCTCCCCTTTGGGCGTTATCAAAGACGTATTTCCGGTCTGCGGCAGTAGAGGTGGTATATATACCTCCTCAGCTAATTAATACATTAGACTTCCTGTTCCTGTTGGGTGCACCGAGCTTCATATACACCCAACAGGAAGTCCCAAGCCGCCATTGCAAATAACATACTTAGCTGCTGAACAATTTTGCACGCCCAACTTTTCAGTTTTTTATTTGTTAACAAAGTTTGAAATATCCAATAAATTTCGTTCCACTTCATGATTGTGTCCCACTTGTAGTTGATTCTTCACAAAAAATTACAGTTTTATATCTTTATGTTTGAAGCCTGAAATGTGGCAAAAGTTCGAAAAGTTCAAGGGGGCCGAATACTTTCGCAAGGCACTGTATATATATATATATATATATACACACAGTATATATAATGTTTTTCTTTACATAATATATAATTGTACATATTTATGTTTTTATTGTGCATTATTTATTTTTAATATATCTATATATCTATATCTATAATATATATATATATATATATATATTAACTATTTACTAATTTATATTAAATATTTATTAATTTATAAGGGTTTAATAATTTATTGTTTGTTGTGGAACTACAATTCCCATTATTATTTAGTTCTTGTTTAGTCAATATTATACTATGTATATACATATAAACACACACACATATATATATATATATATATATATATATATATATATATTTTTTTTTTACATAATATATAATTGTACATATTTATTTTTTGTGAATGATTTTATATATATATATATATATATATATATATATATATATATATATATATATATATATATATATATATATATATATGTGTATATATATATAATTTTTAACTATTTACTAATTTCTGTTAAATATTTATTCATTTACAAGGATTTAATAATTTGTTTGTTGTGGAAGTGCAATTCCCTGCCAGACAGAACCCTTTGCAACTCAGTTGCCCTTCACAAACATGGCGGCTGCCACACTTCCTGCCCATACCAGCTGACCGCCCTCTCTCTAGCTCCGTATGTTGCCTCTCTGTCCGTTCGGTCTTCCCATTCTCTATGGTTTATAACGGGACCTGGAGCTGTTACGAGTGCCTTGGGGAGAGGCAGGTGAGAGCTCCCCATATATTCCATAGGTAGCGGCGCCCTCCTGTGTTCACTGCCTGTAAGTACACTCTGTTTATCCGCTGATTGTTATTAGTAACATTGTATCAGTTGTTATATACATTGTATCTGGGTGTTTATGTGTGTTCCTGTGTGCTCAGAGCCTTGATTGGCCAGTTCAGGGCTGTGTGTTGTTATGGGGGACCTTGTGCGGCTGCCATGGGATGCTGGGATTTGTAGTTCCACAGGTGCTATGGTTTTCTGCTCTGCAGCTGAGATGATGATCATTGGCTCCATATTACAGATCCCCAGCTGATGTATTAGTGACACCTGTGTGCACAGTTGGCTGGGTTCAGTTAATGGCGTTTCTAGACGCTCATCTTGCGATCTGATTGCGTAATCTCGCTCGCTGCGATCGCTGTTTCCATATCTCAGCCGAGTTTTCTCGCTCTTTATTGCTGGGCTCACACTGGTGCGATGTGAGAACCACGGCGATTCCTGTGCGGGTTCCCGCATCGCAGCAGACTCCCAGGCAGTTTACAGTCTGCTCTCTATGAACCGCTGCGGGTGTCATTATATAGGGGTCCGATCTGTCCGCCGCAATGTCGCAGTCCCGCAAAAAATCGCAGATCGCCGCCATTACTAGTAAAAAAAAAAAAAAACAATAAAAATTACATAAATCTTTCCTGTAGTTAGTAGACATGATATTTTGCGCAAACCAATCAAAATACGCTTATTGCAATTTTTATTTTTTTTTGACCAAAAATATGTAGCAGAAAACAAATTGGCCTAAAATGTTAAAAAAAATGTATTTTTCTTTTTTTTTCTTTTTGGGAATGTTATATAGCAGAATGTGAAAAAAATATATATTTTTTTTCAGAATTGTCGCTCTTTTTTTGTTTATAACGCAAAAAAAAAAAAAAAATTGCAGAGGTGATCAAATACCACCAAAAGAAAACTATTTGTGGGGAAAAAGGACATCAATTTTATTTGGGTACAGTGTCGCACGACCGCACAATTGTCCGTTAACCACTTAAGCCCCGGAAGATTTTACCCCCATTCCGACCAGGGGGTATTTTGCGATTCGGCACTGCGTGAATTTAACGCACAATTGCGCGGTCGTGCGACGCTGTACCTAAACGAATTTGACGTCCTTTTTTTCCCACAAACAGAGCTTTCTTTTGGTGATATTTGATCACCTGTGCGATTTTTTTGATCACGCGCTATAAACAAAAAAAGAGCGTCAATTTTGCAAAAATAGCAATATTTTTCACATTTTTTTTATATGAAATTCCCCCAAAAAAAAATGTAAAAATCAAAATTTTTAAAAATTTTCGGCCAATTTATTTTATGCTACCTATGTTTGGTAAAAAAAATCGCAAAAAGCGTATTTTGATTGGTTTGCGCAAAAGTTATCGCGTTTACTAACTAAGGGAAAGAATTTTGTCATTTTTGTTGTTTTTTTTTTTAACGCGTAATGGCGGCGATCTGCGATTTTTTTTTTGCGGTACTGCGACATTGCGGCGGACAGATCGGACCCTTGACTGACATTTTTGACACTTTTGGGGTTACCAGTGACATTTCTACAGTAATCAGTGCTATACATATGCACTGTTACTGTAAAAATACACTGGTAGTGAAGGGGTTAACTTTATTTGGAAGGGAGGGGCTGTGTGTGTCCCTAGGGGCGTGGTTTCTACTGTGATTGGCTGTGGCTCTAGCTGTAAGGACACTGATCAACGGATCTACATACTAGATCCGTTTTATCAGTGTCTTTGCAGCGAGGAGAATGACAGGCAGTTTGTTTACACAAGCTGCCTGACATTCTCCCTCTCCCTCGCCGATCGCCGAGTGACCGGCGGACATCGGGTCCGCTGGTCACACGCGCGGGGGGGTCCGTGACCACGCGGGAGCGGGAGCGCGCCCCGGGGGGCGCGCGCTCGCTCCCTAGACCCTCACAAGCAAGCAACGTAGCCCTACGTCACTTTGCCTGTGAGGGGCTGACCGCCGACGTAGATAGTCGTGCGGCGGTCGGCAAGTGGTTAAAGTAACGCAGTGCTGAATCGCAAAATAGGGCCTGGTCACTTGCCAACCGCCCACAGTACATTTACTGCGGCGGTCAGCCCCTCACAGGCAAAGCGACGTAGTACTAGGTCACTAGCCTGTGAGGCTCTAGGGGGCGAGCGCACGCTGCCGGAGACACGCTCCTGCCCCCGCTCGTTCACACGGACCCCCCCGCACGTGTGACCAGCGGACCCGATGTCCGCTGGTCACTCGCGATCGTCCGCTGTGAAGGGAGAAAGGCAGGCGGCTAATGTAAACAAAGCCGCCTGTCATTCTCCCCTGTCTAAAGCCCCGTACACACACGCAGATCGTCGGCATACAAACGTCGGCGGACGAAAGATCTGCCGATTGTACGCGTGTTAGTATGGTGCCTCCGACAGATGTCTGCACACAATCCGCGGACAAAAGTCTTTCGTGCAAACATGAAAATTTTTGTCTGCAGACACCAGAACGGACGATTGTTTGCCTGTCAGTACAGAAATCAGCCGACAGACCGCAGATTTGCAAGACTGGGCATGCTCAGAAAATAAAAAACACAGGGAAAGTTAACCATTACATGACATCACTTCTGCAGTCAGCTGAAGTCTGCGGACAAAATTCTTGTGCTGTCCTTGTGCTGTCTTTGCACTTTTCAACAGACACCGACATCCCGGGGAGAAAAGACGAACATTTGTATGACGACGATCTGCGTGTGTGTATGGGGCTTAAGAACAAAGATCATACGGTCCTGCTATGCAGGATCGTATATCTCTGTTGTTACACAACCAATCACATCCCTTCACAGTTAGAAGCACGCCCCTAGGGACACACTTAACCCCTCCTTCACCAATAAAGTTAACCCCTTCCCTGCCAGTGTCATTTTTACAGTAACAGTGCATATGTATAGCACTGATTACTGTAGTAATGTCACTGGTAACCCCAAAAGTTTCAAAAATGTCAGTCAGGGGTCCGATCTGTCCGCCGCAATGTCGCAGTCCCGTAAAAAAAAAATCGCAGATCGCCGCCATTACGCGTTAAAACAAAAAAACAACAAAAATGACAGAAATCTTTCCCTTAGTTAGTAAACGCAATAACTTTTGCACAAACCAATCAAAATACGCTTATTGTGATTTTTTTTTTTTTTTTTTACCAAACATATGTAGCAGAAAACAAATTGGCCAAAAATGTTAAAAAATTTTGATTTTTACTTTTTTTTTTTTTTTTGGGGAATTTCATATAAAAAAATTTGAAAAATATTGTTATTTTATCAAAATTTACGCTCTTTTTTTGCTTGTAGCGCAAAAAGTAAAAATCGCACAGGTGATCAAATACCACCAAAAGAAATCTCTGTTTGTGGGAAAAAAAGGACGTCAATTTCATTTAGGTACAGCGTCGCACGACTGCGCAATTGTCCGTTAAAAGCACACAGTGCCGAATTGCAAAATAAGGCCTGGTCAGGGAAGGGGTAATATCTTCCGGGGCTTAAGTGGTTAATTTTTTTTTGGAATGTTATATAGCAGAATGTGAAAAAAATATCTATATATATTTTTTTCAGAATTGTCGCTCTTTTTTGCTTATTTTGTTTATAATGCAAAAAAAAAAAAAAAAATATCGCACAGGTGATCAAATACCACCAAAAGAAAGTTCTATTTGTGGGGAAAAAAGGACATCAATTTTATTTGGGTACAGCGTCGCACGACCGCGCAATTGTCTGTTAAGGTAACGCAGTGCTGAATCGCAAAAAATGGCCTGGTCATTAAGGGGGCAAATCCTTCCGGTCCAGAAGTGGTTGAAGGTATGGACTGTCTTGAGGCACCCCATTCTAAAATTTAAAAAAAGATTTAAATAGTATTACATAATGCAGCAGCTTCGACACACATGCAGGACACCCAACATTACAGGTGATTTATTCTTCAAAAGCAAATACAATTTTTGCACACTGGTACTGACTAGTATTCCAATGTTTCTCTTCTCCCTCAGTTTTTCTCCATTAAGTCAGCTAATGTCACTCCAGTGCTTGATCCACCTTCTGGCTTGTATACAATTTTTGATAAATTTTTAAGTATTTTGCCAGGGCACCCCTATAGAACCCTCAGGGCACCCTTATAGAAACCTCAGGGCACCCTGGTTGAAAAAGGCTGATTTATATCGATACAATGTGACTCCTGTACTGTTGCTTCCCTTCTCGGGAATAATTCAGTGCAGGTTGCTTGCCCCTACCCCCCCTCAGGTATTTTAAACATGGCTCCTTGCAAGCCAGGTGCACCAGGCCCCACCCTGTGGATGGTGGAGATGGTCTAGAAGGGATCTGAATCAGCCAAAGCCTTTGGTTTCAATACTGTTCCCCCTCTGCCATAGGTAACTACAGTGAGGGGAAAAAAAGTATGTGATCCCCGGCTGATTTTGTATGTTTGCCCACAGACATAGAAATGATCAGTCTATAATTTTAATAGTGGAGGCTGGTGCTCCATGGGCCGGGGGGTGGGGGGGGGGGCAGCAGACGGACCGCACCATACTCTCCCCGGACCACACCAGCCCGCACACCAGTCGCTGGCTCACTCACCCTGGACATGTGGAGGGTGGAGGGCAGTCAGGAGCAGCGGCGGCTTCCCCCTTGCTCGGTCTCCTCCCTCCTCCTTCTCCTTTTGGCCAATTGGAAAACGGGTCTCAGTCAGGACCGCTTCCTGATTGGCCAGGAGGAGAATCCGTGTGACAATAGCGAATATTCATTCGTTGTTGTCACACAACTGGGTGGGCTCGGGGCACAGTGCTCTGCGCCCCGAGCCCACCCTTTTTTGAAGCCTATTAGAGCCTCCGGCTCTAATCAAGTGCTTAAAAAAAAAAAAACCCATTGGAATCCATGCGTCTGGCGCCCTGCATGTAGATTAGGGGGCCGGACGCATTGGTTGGGGGGGGCGACGCCCCTGTGCCCCCAATGGACAGGCCGCCCCTAGC
The DNA here is from genome assembly GCF_965119305.1 of Pelophylax lessonae. Taxonomy (NCBI): domain Eukaryota; kingdom Metazoa; phylum Chordata; class Amphibia; order Anura; family Ranidae; genus Pelophylax; species Pelophylax lessonae. The sequence continues at coordinate 33,720,765 of NC_138769.1, read as the reverse complement.
CACAAGGTTTTCACACATCTCAGGAGAAATTTTGGCCCACTCCTCTTTGCAGATCTCCTCCAAGTCATTAAGGTTTCAAGGCTGACGTTTGGTAACTCAAACCTTCAGCTCCCTCCACATATTTTCTATGGGATTAAGGTCTGCAGACTGGCCAGGCCACTCCAGGACCTTAATGTTCTTCTTCTTGAGCCACTTCTTTGTTGCCAGAGGCCGTGTGTTCTGGGTCATTGTCATGCTGGAATACCCATCCACGACCCATTTTCAATGCCCTGGCTGAGGGAAGGAGGTTCTCACCCAAGATTTGACAGTACATGGTCCCGTCCATCGTCTTTTGATACGGTGAAGTTGTCCTGTCCCCTTAGTAGAAAAACACCCCCAAAGCATCTTTCCACCTCCATGTCTGACGGTGGGGATGGTGTTCTTGGGGTTATAGGCAGCATTCCTCCTCCTCCAAACACGGCGAGTTGAGTTGATGCCAAAAAGCTAAATTTTGGTCTCATCTCTCCACAACACTTTCACCCAGTTCTCCTCTGAATCATTCAGATGTTAATTAGCAAACTTCAGACGGACCTGTATATGTGCTTTCTTCAGCAGGGGGACCTTGCTGGCGCTGCAGGATTTCAGTCCTGCACGGTGTAGTGTGTTACCAATAATTTTATTGGTGACTATGGTCCCAACTGCCTTGAGATCATTGACAAGATTCTCCCATGTAGTTCTGGGCTGATTCCTCACCATTCTCATGATCATTAACACTGCACGAGGTGAGATTTTGCATGGGGCCCCAGACCGAGGGAGGCTGACAGTTATTTTATGTTTCTTCCATTTGTGAATAATTGCACCAACTGTTGTCACCCTCTCACCAAGCCGCTTGGCGATGGTCTTGTAGCCCATTCCAGCCTTGTGTAGGTCTACAATCTTGTCCCTGACATCCTTGGACAGCTCTTTGGTCTTGGCCATGGTGGAGAGATTGGAATCTGATTGATTGCTTCTGTGGACAGGTGTCTTTTATACAGGTAACAAGCTGAGATTAGGAGCACTCCCTTTAAGAGAGTGCTCCTAATCTCAGCTTGTTACCTGTATAGAAGACACCTGGGAGCCAGAAATCTTGCTGACGTGGTTAAAGAGGAAGTAAAGTGCTTTTTTTTCCCCTTACCTGCAAATTAAAGTCATCATGTGCTAGTATGCATCGCAGACGTGCATTTGTGTACTTTATTTGTTACGTCTTACACTTGGTGTCAAATATTACTATATACTATTGGTGGTAAAAGAATGGACACTGGTAAAGGTGTCATTAGGTATGGTACTACACTGCCATCCAGAGCAGTCTCTAAACTGCGGCCCTTTGCATGCCTTATCCGTCCCTTGCTATAATATTTTCCCTCCCTCTGACAATACCAATGGGGTATTTTTTCTCCCACTCACCCTAGTGATGGAGCAGAAATGTTTTCCTCTTCACATCATGAGGAGACACTATTCTTCCCACTCACACCAACGATGGGATACTATTCTTCCCACCGACACCAATAATGGGATACTATTCCTTCCACTGACACCAATGATGGGGCACTATTCCTCCCACTGACACCAATAATGGGATACTATTCCTTCCACTGACACCAATGATGAGGCACTATTCCTCCCACTGACCCCAATGATGGGACACTATTTCTCCCACTGACACCAATGATGGGGCGCCATTCCTCCCACTGACACCAATGATGGGGCGCCATTCCTCCCACTGACACCAATGATGGGGCGCCATTCCTCCCACTGACACCTGGGAGCCAGAAATCTTGCTGACGTGGTTAAAGAGGAAGTAAAGTGCTTTTTTTTCCCCTTACCTGCAAATTAAAGTCATCATGTGCTACTATGGGATACTATTCCTTCCACTGACACCAATGATGGGGCACTATTCCTTCCACTGACACCAATGATGGGGCACTATTCCTTCCACTGACACCAATAATGGGATACTATTCCTTCCACTGACACCAATAATGGGATACTATTCCTTCCACTGACACCAATGATGAGGCACTATTTCTCCCACTGACCCCAATGATGGGACACTATTTCTCCCACTGACACCAATGATGGGGCGCCATTCCTCCCACTGACACCAATGATGGGGCGCCATTCCTCCCACTGACACCAATGATGGGGCGCCATTCTTCCCACTGACACCAATGATGGGGCGCCATTCTTCCCACTGACACCAATGATGGGGCGCCATTCTTCCCACTGACACCAATGATGGGGCGCCATTCTTCCCACTGACACCAATGATGGGGCGCCATTCTTCCCACTGACACCAATGATGGGGCACTATTCCTCCCACTGACACCAATGATGGGATACTATTCCTCCCACTGACCCTATTCCTCCTTCATCTAACCACATGGGTGCTATGTAATTTATACCCCACTGATGACAAAGCCTGAGGCATTATGTACTCCCACTGTCCACAGTCCAGCTCCCCTAAAGTCTGAAGGACAGTAAAGTGACACCAATGACGGGGCACTATTCCTCCCACTGACGCCAATGATGGGGCACTATTCCTCCCACTCTCACCAGTGATGGGGCACTATTCCTCCCACTGACACCAATGATGGGATACTATTCCTCCCACTGATCCTATTCCTCCTTCATCTAACCACATGGGTGCTATGTCATTTATACCCCACTGATGACAAAGCCTGAGGCATTATGTACTCCCACTGTCCACAGTCCAGCTCCCCTAAAGTCTGAAGGACAGTAAAGTGACTCCAGTGATGGGGCACTATTCCTCCCACTGACGCCAATGATGGGGCACTATTCCTCCCACTGACACCAATGATGGGACACTATTCCTCCCACTGACGCCAATGATGGGACACTATTCCTCCCACTGACGCCAAAGGCAGTAAAGTGGCCCTTTGTTTAAAAGGTTTAGAGACCCCGGATCTAGAGTATTGTAAACAGAAATGCTTTACTTATAGAAACTGATGTAGGAAGGAAGTGGAAAGGGTTAATCCCATGTGAGAATGGTCACATGGGAAAAGCTTCTAGGTAAAAAAAAGCTGAGTTCAAACTCCACAGGAATTCCTCACAGGACTCCTCACACCACTAGAAGCTGAACTACAAAAACAAAGCGACTGCCAAGGTCTGGAACCTGTTTTACTTTAATTATTTTGCCTGGAGTCCTGTTTGCTAGAAAATTGTAGATCAGCTATAACAGCAGTTAAGTGACTTTTAATGTATCCTATTTGCACACAGACAATTTCATTTCCCAGAAGAGGGTAGATGGTGTGCTCCCGGCACAGGGATCTGGCTGTCATAGACAGCTACTAGTCTTTAACCGGTTGCCGACTGCGCACAGTATATTTACTGCGGCAGTCGGCCCCGGCCAGGCAGAGTGACGTAGGTCTACGTCGCTCGCCTGTCACTCCTTTTAGAGCCAATAGCGGGCGGGCGCGTGCCCGCCGAGGCGCTCGCCCGCCTCGGCTCGTTCACAAAGGAGTGTGGGCATGTGACCGGCGGACCCGATGTCCGCCGGTCACACTACGATCGCCGGTACAGCGGGAGAAAGACAGAGCGGCTTATGTAAACAAGCCGCCTGTCATTCTCCCCTGTGTAAAAATGAAGATCAGACGGTTCTACTATGTAGAACCGTTGATCTTTGTTTTTACACTAGGAGACCTGTCCCCCTACAGTTAGAATCACGCCCCTAGGACACACTTAACCCCTCCCTGTCCAATACAGTTAACCCCTTCCCTGCCAGTGTCATTTTTACAGTAACAGTGCATATATATAGCACTGATTACTGCAGTAATGTCACTGGTACCCCCAAAAGTGTCAAAAATGTCAGTCAAGGGTCCGATCTGTCCGCCGCAATGTCGCAGTACCGCAAAAAAAATCGCAGATCGCCGCCATTACTCGTTAAAAAAAAAAAACACCAAAAATGACAGAAATCTTTCCCTTTGTTAGTAAACGCGATAACTTTTGCGCAAACCAATCAAAATACGCTTTTTGCGATTTTTTTTACGCTACATATGTAGCGTAAAACAATTTGGCCGAAAATGTTAAAAAATTTTGATTTTTACATTTTTTTTGGGGGGAATTTCAAATAAAAAAAAGTGAAAAATATTGTTATTTTTGAAAAAATTACGCTCTTTTTTTGTTTATAGCGCATGATCAAAAAATCGCACAGGTGATCAAATACCACCAAAAGAAAGCTCTGGTTGTGGGAAAAAAAGGACGTGAAATTCGTTTAGGTACAGCTTCGCACGACCGCGCAATTGTCCGTTAAAGTCACGCAGTAAAAAATCGCAAAAAACCCCCTGGTCAGGAAGGGGGTAAAATCTTCCGGGGCTTAAGTGGTTAATAATAATTGAAAGCTGGAGGAACTGGTTACCAATCATGTGACCACTGTGACAGCCAAACACAGTAGTCACATCATTGGGCAGTCCTTCCTGCCCCCAGGGTGTAAAGACCCTGTTAACCATTTCTGGACCGGAAGGATTTGCCCCCTTAATGACCAGGCCATTTTTTGCGATTCGGCACTGCGTTAGTTTAACAGAAAATTGCACCATCGTGCAACGCTGTACCTAAATAAAATTGATGTACTTTTTCCCACAAATAGAGCCTTCTTTTGGTGGTATTTGTTCACCTCTGCGATTTTTATGTTTTGCGCTATAAACAAAAAAGGAGTGACAATTCTGAAAACCAAAACAAAAAAAAAAAAAATGATGTTCACATTCTTCTATATAACATCCCCCCCCCCAAAAAAAAAATTAAAAATCTAATTCTTTCAAAATTTTAGGCCAATTTGTATTCTGCTACATATTTATGGTAAAAAAAAATCCCAATAAGCGCATTACGATTTGGTTTGTGCAAAAGTAATCGCATCTACAAACTGATTTATGTAATTTTTTTTCTTTTTTACTAGGAATGAAGAAGATCTGCGATTTTAAGTGGTACTTCAACATTGCGGCGGACAGATCGGACCTAACTGACATTTTTTACACTTTTGGGGGGGGGGGACCAGTGACATTACTACAGTAATCAGTGCTAAAAATACGCACTGTTACTGTCATAATGACACTGGCAGGGAAGGGGTTAACCCAGGGGTGATCAAAGGGTTAAGTGTGAGCCTAGGGGAGTGTTTTCTAATTGTATGGGGATAGGCTTGTGAAATGAACATAGAGACCTGTGTTCTTATATAGAAGGATCACAGGCGCTCTGTGATCATTCCAGAGAGAAGAACGGTCAGCTGTGTTTACAACAGCTGTCCATCCTTCTCTCTCAGCGGGGAGTGATCGCGGGTGCTGGTGGGCACATTTTGTTCTGCCCTTCAGAGTGCCCCTAACATAAAATGTGCCCATCAGCTTGCCCCTTATTTTATGTTAAGGGTCACGCTGATGGGCATATTTTATGTTAAGGGTCACGCTGATGGGCATATTTTATGTTAAGGGGCACGCTGATGGGCACATTTTATGTTAAGGGACAATCTAATGGGCATATTTTACACGTTTTGTTTTGCCCATCATCAGCGTGCCCCTTAACATAAAATTTGCCCATCAGAGTGCCCCTTAACATAAAATGTGCCCATCAGCGTGCCTCTTAACATAAAATGTGTCCATCTGAGTGCCCCCTAACATAAAATGTGTCCATCAGCGTGCCCCTTAACATAAAATGTGCCCATCAGAGTGCCCCCTAACATAAAATGTGTCCATCAGAGTGCCCCCTAACATAAAATGTGCCCATCAGAGTGCCCCCTAACATAAAATGTGCCCATCAGCGTGCCCCTTAACATAAAATGTGCCCATCAGAGTGCCCCTAACATAAAATGTGCCCATCAGCGTGCCCCCTAACATAAAATGTGCCCATCAGAGTGCCCCCTAACATAAAATATTCCCATCTGAGTGCCCCCTAACATAAAATGTGTCCATCTGAGTGCCCCCTAACATAAAATGTGCCTATCAGCGTGACCCTTATTTTATGTTAAGGGTCACTCTGATGGGAAAATGTTATGTTAAGGGTCACACTGATGGGCACATTTTATGTTAAGGGGCACTCTAATGGGCATATTTTATGTTAAGAGAAACGATGATGGACACGTTTTGTTTTGCCCATCTTTCTGAGTCATAGCACAGGCTTCAGATTCGGACCTCGGCCCAAAGAAAGTTTTAGCAACCGGACCTCCTTGAATTTTAATTCATTACCCCTGGTCTATAGGTTTTTATCATAGGTGTATTTTAAATGATAGAGACAAAATATCAGCCAAAAATCCAGGCAAAACACGTGATAAAAATGTTATAAATTGGGTTGCAGTTCAGTGAGTAAAATAAGTATTTGATCCCCTACCAACCTACAATAATTGTGGCTCCCACAGACAGGCTACAGTATGAGCTCATGTGGTACACAGATTAGTCCTGTAAATTTAGGAAGATGCTCCTAACAACAACTCATTATGTGTATAAAAGACACCTGTCCACAGAATCTCTTTCTTCCATTCAAACCTCCCCATCATGGGCAAGACCAAAGAGCTGTCAAAGGACGTCAGGGAGAAGATTGTAGACCTACACAAGACTGGAATGGGCTACAAGACCATCAGCAAGAAGCTTGGTGAGAAGGAGACAACTGTTGAAGCGATTATTCGCAGATGGGAGAAATACAAAATAACCATCAATCACCCTCGGTCTGGAGCGCCATGCAAGATTTTACCTCATTGGGTAAGGATGATCATGAGAAAAGTGAGGGATCATCCCAGAACTACACAGGAGTAGCTTGTGAATGATCTCAAGGCAGTTGGCACCACAGTCCCTAAACAAACCATTGGTAACACAATACGCCGCCATGGATTGAAATCCTGCAGTGCCCACAAGGTCCTCAAGAAGGCACATGTATAACAAGCCCCTCTAAAGTTTGCCAATGAACATCTAAATGATTCAGAGAAGGATTGGGAGGAAGTGCTGTGGTCAGATGAGACCAAAATTGAGGTATTTGGCATTACCTCGACTCAACGTGTTTGGAGGAAAAAAAAAATGCTGACTATGAAGTACCTAAGAACACCATCCCTACAGTCAAGCACGGAGGTGGAAACGTGATGCTTTGGGGCTGTTTCTCTGCTAAAGGTACAGACTGACTTTGCCGCACTGAAGGGCCAATGGACGGGGCCATGTATTGTAAAATCTCAGATGAGAACCTTTTTCCCTCAGCCAAAACACTGAAGATGGGTTTATGCATGGGTCTTCCAGTACGACATTGACCCAAAACATACCGCCAAGGCAACAAAGCAGTGGTTCAAGAAGCACATTAAGGCCATGGAGTTGCCTAGCCAGGCTCCAGACTTTAATCCTAAAGAAAATTGGACAGTGACATCAACAATGGTGCAAAATTCTGGGGGTGGGGAGTTAGGGGAGGCCCCTACAGTCTCCCATCTAAGTGAATGGCTTATACTTTAGATCAGGGGTCTCCAAATTTTAAAGGACCAATCTACTGTCCTTATGACTTTAGTGGGGCCAGACTGTGGCAAGTGGGAGTAGCAAATGTCTCCAGCTTGGTGGTCAGTGGGAGTAAGTAAATTACATGGTGCCCCATCGTTGGAGCACTATTTACCCCCCCCCCCCCCCACTAACACCAAGGATGGAGCAATATTCCCCCCCAGTGAAAACCACGATGGAGCATTATTCCCCCCGGTGACTGCAACGATGGAGCATTATTTCCCCCGGTGACTGCAACGATTGAGCATTATTCCCCCCGGTGACTGCAACGATGGAGCATTATTTCCCCCGGTGACTGCAACGATGGAGCATTATTCCCCCCCGATGACTGCAACGATGGAGCATTATTCCCCCCCGATGACTGCAACGATGGAGCATTATTCCCCCCGATGACTGCAACGATGGAGCGTTATTCTCCCCCGGTGATGGCAACAATGGAGCATTATTCCCCCCGGTGATGGGAACGATGGAGCAATATTCCCCCCCAGTGACACCAGTGATGGAGCATTAATCCCCCCAGTGACACCAGTGATGGAGCATTATTCCCCCCAGTGACACCAGTGATGGAGTATTATTCCCCAATCCCCCCCTCCCCAGTGACACCAGCGATTCGGCATTATTCCCCACAGTGACACCAGCGATGCGGCATTATTCCCCCCAGTGACACCAACAATGGGCCATTGTTCCCCCTAGTGACACCAATGATAAGGCACTATTCTTCCCACTGACCACTATAATGGTGCACCATTGTTGGTGTTAGTGGGAGGAATAGTGCCCAATCAGTGTCAGTAGGTGGTATAGTGCCCAATCATTGATGTCACTGGGGGAATAATGCTCCATCGCTGGTGTATGTAGAAAAAATAGTGCCCCATTGCTGGTGTCAGTGGGAGGAATGGTGCCCCATTGCTGGTGTCAGTGGGAGGAATGGTGCCCCCATTGCTGGTGTCAGTGGTAGGAATGGTGCCCCCATTGCTGGTGTCAGTGGGAGGAATGGTGCCCCCATTGCTGGTGTCAGTGGGAGGAATGGTGCCCCCATTGCTGGTGTCAGTGGGAGGAATGGTGCCCCCATTGCTGGTGTCAGTGGGAGGAATGGTGCCCCCATTGCTGGTGTCAGTGGGAGGAATGGTGCCCCTATTGCTGGTGTCAGTGGGAGGAATTGTGCCCCATTGCTGGTGTCAGTGGTAGGAATGGTGCCCCCATTGCTGGTGTCAGTGGTAGGAATGGTGCCCCCATTGCTGGTGTCAGTGTGAGGAATGGTGCCCCATTGCTGGTGTCAGTGGGAGAAATGGTGCCCCCATTGCTGGTGTCAGTGGGAGGAATGGTGCCCCCATTGCTGGTGTCAGTGGGAGGAATGGTGCCCCATTGCTGGTGTCAGTGGGAGGAATGGTGCCCCCATTGCTGGTGTCAGTGGGAGGAATGGTACCCCCATTGCTGATGTCAGTGGGAGGAATGGTGCCCCCATTGCTGGTGTCAGTGGGAGCAATGGTGCCCCCATTGCTGGTGTCAGTGGGAGCAATGGTGCCCCCATTGCTGGTGTCAGTGGGAGCAATGGTGCCCCCATTGCTGGTGTCAGTGGGAGCAATGGTGCCCCCATTGCTGGTGTCAGTGGGAGCAATGGTGCCCCCATTGCTGGTGTCAGTGGGAGCAATGGTGCCCCCATTGCTCGTGTCAGTGGGAGGAATAGTGCACCATAGTTTGTGTCAGTGGGAAAAAGAGTGCCTCATTGTTGGTGGCAATTGGAGGAATAGTGCCTCGTCGTTGGTGTCAGTGAAAGGAATAATGCCCCACTGTTGGTGTCAGTTGGAGGAATAGTGCCTCGTAGTTGGTGTCAGTGGGAGTTCTAGTGCCTCATTGATGGTGTCGGTGGAAGCAATTGCACCTCAGGAAACAGATCATGACAAGCAAAGGGCCCCAACTTGGAGACCACTACTTTTTTCACCCAAGGCACACTTTAAAATCTGGAAGAATCTCAAGGCACACCAACCAAAAATGCAGCCTGGACTGGACGGAACAACATGACGTCGCTCTGGCCCTCCAAGGCCATAGAGGCTATTAAAGAGGATATACTCTTTCATCGCCCCCTGGGACTAGCCGGCTGCACTATTGGATTGCTTCTCGGGTGAGCCGGTGGGAGGGGGGTACATCCCCTCCCGCTGCTTCTGAAAGCATTCCAGTGGCTCATGAGCTGCTTGGAACCCTTTCATTAGAAAGCCAGCCGTGGGCTGTAAAAAAACAATACTGAGGTTATGGCTGATATCTTCAGCCATAACCCCGATAAACCATTTCAGAGCCGGAACGTATATTTAACTATGACTCGCTGCATTGCAGGTGTAGCGCAGGGTACCTGCACTTTTTATGTGCGTTACCTGCCGTTTCTCATCAACTTCTATTATGTCCTACATTTTCTGAAAGCACACCAAAAATGAGGGACATAATAGAAGTCTATAGGAAACTGCAGGTAATGCACATGAAAACCGCGGGTACCCTGCGCTACACTTGCACTGCGGCCAAACTGCAGCAGAGCAATGTGCAAGCGGAAAACAAAATAAAAAGAAGTGCAGTTACCATTAAAGAAATATAGTTACTATCACCAATAATAATAATAATAATAATAACCAACATATCTTATGTATATTTATATTGCATTAAAAAAAAAAAAAACAATCACCATGCCTGCAATTATACCGAAAACAAAAACATGCAGGTAAATTACAGGTACAATTGCTGTACCTCATGGAGCTCAGAGGAGCTCATATGCAGCCACTGAAAAGCCTCCTCCCTGTTCTTCCTCCTCTCCTCATGCTCTGCTTCACCTCCCCTCGGGGAAAAGCGCGCCAGCCAGCGTCTCCTGGGACCTGCGTCTCGCACATCCCAGAAAGCTGTGCGTACGCTTGACCCGCCCCTAGCAACCGATGACCTCATCGGTTGGCAAGATGCGATCGGACAGCCCGCACGGCTTCCCAAATGCCTGTGGCAGCGGGAAGTGAGCTTTAGACAGCGGACCAGAACCGCTGTAACAACAAGGCTTAACTGAGTGGCCAACACAGTTTGTAGATCAGATGGGGTAATTTTGGAACAGCACACCAGTGTGCCGCGGCACACAGGTTGAAAAACACTGCTTTAGTGCATCAGTGTAAACACATGCATGCGTATACGGCATATTCCTGTGTTCGGGGGAATACATCACATGTACACGTGGCGGCACAGCATGGACATTGAGCACAGAAGGTTAACAGTTCACGGCAGGATCAATTGGTATTTTTTGCACTTATGGAGCAGATCTAACCAAACACTTACAATGGTAAATCTAACAGACAAAAAAACAAATAAGAGAAGTCCATCGTTGGAGTTTCGTACACTTTAATGGTTTTGCCCCATAGGACCAGTCACACATAAATCTGGCCCTGGCTGGTGCCATGTTTGGATAGAACAGAACAATATGTAATCTCCATGTTCGGCATTACGCTGCCAGCAGGGTGTCTTCCAGAGTTTCATGGATCGGATTTCCTGGGTAGAATTCCAAGTTTGTCTACGAAAGCTGAGGAAAGTTACGCCTTGCAGCTCACTCTGAAGCTGGACGGGAAAATTTCGCCTCTGCCAGTAATTCCAGGAACAAACTGTGGCATTGAAGACGCGCTCAGCCTTGGCATCGGCGGCAGTGAGAACTTCCTCAGTGTAGGCACATAGGGGAGCCTCTGGGGGATCACTTCCAGGATCCAGGCGAGGGAACGGGTGGATACGCTGTGACATCACACCCATCATCTGGCAGCCTGGGAGAGGCTCTGACTGTACACTAACGAGGCTTTGCTGGAAACATGATGAGATCAGCACGGCTGCAATGAGGCCTTTTCTTTTAGATTGGGTTCACACGGGTCCGGCTACGGTTTGCAGTTCGGTGTCCTGTGCGTTTGTGTTCACTGGTTCAGGTGTGAATTTTTTTCCTGAATTCACACCTCAACCAGACCCAAAACCACACAGGACCCTTTTCAAATTACCCTGCAGCCGCCCCGGACATGTCCGAACCAGCTTCATTGAAAGCCGGTCACACTCACATGTTATATGAATTGGATGCGGTGTAAAACGCATCCAACTCGCATATACAGGTGCTTAGAATTAGTAAGCACAGTGTTTTTCAACCTTTTTTGTGCAAAGGCACACTTTTTTCATGAAAAAAAGACAAAGATGTAATTTCTACATCTTGCTCCCAGAAGGGATCATGTGACTCACGGGCATGTGTCAGGGGCCTATTAGAGTTGAAACCCCTTTATAGTAAAGGTGCCCCCAAATATCTGATCCCCAATAACCTCCAAAATTGAATAAACACACATAAATCATGAAAAAGCATTTTGCTAAAAATTCCATAAATAAAAAACAACGTCACCTGCTGTACAGTAAATTCATCATCAATTTCCAACATCAGGGCAGGCAACAATGTAGAGCCAGCCTCAATCCTGAAGACCCAGCACCACACCACAATGTCCTCCTACCCGATAATGTTGCCCAGGCTGCCTGTCACCACCACGATGTGCTGTCTTACACAGTCTTCTTCTTCTCCAGGTTCTGTGACAGTGAGTCCCACGCTGCGCACCTGCAGACAGTGCAGTGCGTGCTGAAAGTGGGTGGAGGCGGAGCCAAATTGTAAAAGGCGGAGACTGGGAGGCGGCGGGGCGGCGGCCTGAAGGAGAAGAGGCTCAGAAGGGGTGACGTCACTGGTTGCTAGATGCTAAGCGGCCTCTAGCCTAGCAACCAGTGCTCCCCGCAGAGAGAGAGCGCCGCCGCCGCAGCCACAGGACACAAGACAGAGGCAGAGAGAGCAGCGACGCCGCCACAGCCACAGGACACAGGACAGAGGCAGAGAGAGCAGCGCCGCCGCCGCAGCCACAGGACACGAGCGGATGATAGATGGTCAGTAAGGCGGTTCTGCGAACTGCCAAAGCTTCGGATGAAATTGGAATTTTTCGCACGGCACACCAGGCAATATCTCACGGCACACTAGTGTGCCGCGGCACAGTGGTTGAAAAACACTGCACTAGGACATACATCATAATATACATCAACATTTTCTCATATCAATAAAAAGATGTTCTTGAGCTCCAGCACAGTGACTTTACCTAGCCTGAGATGATGTCATCAGTCTGAGCGTTGTCACCTTATACTATGAAATATGTAATGTAGTGCACCTTTGTTCATTTTTCAGTGTACTTTTTATTTGAGCATTTTTGTTCATTTGTGTTTTTATCGCATGACACGTCATTGTGATATATAATTGCATTAATTATATTACATAACTCACATTGTTTGTGATATATGATTGCAGTCATTTATTATAATTTTATTGCGATTTATGATTAGTCATTTATATAATTATCATTTTTCATATCACTTAGCGCAGCTTGTTTATTATTATTTAAAGTATGTGAACAGGGGCCTTCATGGTGGGACCACCGGCGATTATTTAACCACTTCTGGACTGGAAGGATTTGCCCCCTTAATGACCAGGCCATTTTTTGCGATACGGCACTGTGTTACATTAATGGACAATTGCGCGGTCATGCGACTCTGTACCTAAATAAAATTGATGTCCTTTTTTTTCCCCCACAAATAGAGCTTTCTTTTGGTGGTATTTGATTACCTCTGCGATTTTTTTTTTTTTTTTTTTTTTTTTTTTTTTTTTTTTGCTATAAACAAAAATAGAGCTCTTAGTTTGTAAGCTCTAAGGCTACATTCACACCTGAGCGTAGCGTTTTCGCGCGTTTTTTACCGCGATTTTACAGGCGTTTTTTGTGCAGGCGTTTTTAGATTGAATAGAAACCAATGGAAAACGCCTGTAATCTGCCCAAAAAGAAGCTCATGTACTTTTTTGAGCGTTGGGCGTTTTGCTTACAGCGTCAAAACGCTCAGATGTGAACAGGGGCCATTGAAATGAATAGGATTTGTCTTGTTGGGCGTTTTGAGAGCTGATCCTAGAGCAGAAAAACTTCCCAAAAACGCCCCAAAACGCCTACATGTGAACGGAGCCTAACGAGCAGGGTCCTCTGATTCCTTCTGTATTGAAGTGTATTGTATTTGTACTGTCTACCCTCAAGTTGTAAAGCGCTGCGTAAACTGTCGGCGCTATATAAATACTATATAATAATAATAATAATAATAATAATAGAGCGATAATTCTGAAAAAAAAAACAGTATTTTTCACTTTCTGCTATTTAACATTTCCAATAAAAAAAAAAAAATTAAATTCAAAATTTTTTAACATTTTAGGCCAATTTGTATTCTGCTACATATTTTTGGTAAAGAAAATTGCAATAAGCGTATTCTGATTGGTTTGCGCAAACGTTATCGCGTCTACTAACTACGGTAAAGATTTATGTAATTTTTATTGTTTTTTTTTTCACTAGTAGAAGCGGCGATCTGCGATTTTTAGCGGGACTGCAACTTTGTGGCAGATTGGACCCCTAACTGATATTTTTTACTCTTTTGGGGGGGACCAGTGACATTATTACAGTAATCAGTATCAGTGCTAAAAATATGCACTGTTAGTGTAATAATGCCATTGGCAGGAAAGGGGTTAACCGAGGGGCAATGAAAGGCTTAAATGTGTACCTAGGGGTGTGTTTCTAACTGTATGGGGGCAGGGCTTGTGAAATGATAACAGAGACCTGTGTTCCTATATAGAAGGATCACAGGAGCTCTGTGATCATTCCAGAGAGGAGAACGGTCAGCTGTGATTACAACAGCTGACCGTTCTCTCTCAGCGGGGAACGATCGTGGGTGCCAGGTGCCAATCCCAAGTCCCCGCTGCTGAGTGGGGGCGGGAGCACGCTGCCAGCGGAGCGCGCTCGTCCCCTAGCTGCAGGCGCACGACCAATGTATACCTACGGTTGTTTGTGCAGGAGGGCCAGCCTGCCGCAGTATTTCTGCGGCGGGCGGTCCGAAAGCGGTTAATAGCAGTAGGAAAATGACTTTTGATAAGATATTTCCATATTAAATGTTATATCAATAAAGCCGGCACACGAAAAGGCTTCTTCCCAGTAAAATTCTTTATTCCAGCATGGATAGTGGTGACAACATGACAACTTTTGACGCGTTTCGGCTTTACGCCTTCATCATAGCATTTCCATATTAAAGCTTATAAAATATTTTGGTGATTGGGTTTTCATGTACTTTAAGTTTTGCAGTACTGTATATAACCACCAGGTGGCACCCTTATTCCATATCTTTTATCTACACAATTTGTAGCAAAGGAATCTGGGACTTTTAAAGGTGCTTCGACAAAAGAAAAATACTTCTTCATATCCACAATTTAGACTGAAAATATTAAAATATCAATTTATTTATTGAAAAAAAGTTTTAAAAAACATGAAATCACATTTGACAACAATATTGCACATATACAATGAGATTGTTTCACTTAACCACTTTAGCCCCGGAGGATTTGGCTGCTCAATGACCAGGTCCTATTTTGCAATTCGGCACTGTGTGACTTTAACGGACAATTGCGCGGTCATGCAACGCTGTACCCAAATGAAATTGACGTCCTTCCCCCCCCCCCCCCCCACACACACACACACAAACAGAGCTTTCTTTTGGTGGTATTTGATTACCTGTGCGATTTTTGACTTTTTATTTTTTGCGCTATAAACAAAAAAAAAAAAGCGTACATTTTGAAAAAATAACAATATTTTTCACAATTTTTTTTTTATAAAAAAAAATTAAAAATCAACTTTTTTTAACATTTTAGGCCAATTTGTTTTCTACTACATATTTTTGGTAAAAAAAAAAAATTGTAATGTAAGTGTATTTTGATTGGTTTGCGCAAAAGTTATTGCGTTTACTAACTATGGGAAAGTTTTGTCATTTTTATTATTGTTTTTTTTTTTTTAGTAGTAATGGCTGCGATGTGCGATTTTTTTTTTTTTTTTTGCCACATTGCGCCGTACAGATCGGTCCCCTAACTGACATTTTTGACACTTTTAGGGGTACCAGTGACATTACTACAGTAATCAGTGCTAAAAATATGCCACTTTTACTGTAAAAATGACACTGGCAGGGAAGAGTTAACTGTACTGGTGATCAAAGGGTTAAATGTGTCCCTAGGGGTGTGATTCTAACTGTCAGGGGGCGTGGCTTGTGAAGTAATCACAGAGACATGCGATCCTATATAGCAGGATCACATAGCCTCTGTGATCACTTCAGTGAGAATGACTGACTGTTGTGTTTACATCAGCCGTCTGTCCTTCTCTCTCTGCTGCGGGAGATCGCGAGTGGCCGGCGGCCATCAGAGCCGCCGGTCACACGCGCTGGCTCCCCAGCTAACGAGCGGGGGTGGGAGCACGCCGACGGTGGCGCGCGCTCACCCCCTAGGGTCTCCTGAGCGAGCAACGTAGGGCTACGTCACTTTGCCCAGGAGCGGCTGCCTGGATGTCATACATTAACCGCTTACTGCCCGAACACCGTCAAATGACGGCTGGGCGGTGCAGCTATTGTTCTGGGATGCCGCCATATGAGGGTCTTTATTCCTGGTTAGTATGGGGTACATGAGGAGAGTGTGGCACCTTGGCACTGATGAGCACGTTATTTAAAAATAAATCGAAGGAGCACTGATACAGTTTTAAACACTACTGCACTGGTTATTGGACTATTCACAGACTACTTTGAGGAGTTTTTATTGAATTTAAAAGAAAAAAAAATTATTCATTTTTTTTTTTTTTTTTTTTAACTGATGAATTCTTGATACACTTTTTGCATCTTTGCACATTCTTTAGATTTGTTTATATATGGACTTGTATTCACCTGGCACTTTATTTCTTGCACTTTGGTCACTTTATATTTATGTATGCATTTATTAGCAAGCGCTGTAATATTTATTTATTCATTTACTTTCCCTTTTGGGTGAACAGCAGCTGCTTTTTGCCTTTTTCTTCCTAGTATTCATAGCGCGGGTTTGACAATATTATTTAGACTCCCTCCTGATTGGCTGAGACACAGCAGCATTGCCATTGGCTCCTGCTGCTGTCAATCAAACTCAGCCAATCAGGAGCGAGAGAGGGCGGGGCTGAACAGCAGCTCTCTGTCTGAGTCTGCAGCTCGGCTCGGGTGCCCCCATAGCAAGCTGCTTGCTGTGGGGACACTTGATGGGGGGGGGGGGGCCAGGAGAGCCCAAGAGGGACCCAAGAAGAGGAGGATCCGGGCTGTGCTGTGCAAAACTAACTGCACAGAGGAGGTAAGTATAACATTTTGGTATTTTAATAGAAAAAAAAAAAACTAGACTTTACAATTACGTTAAGTAATGACAAAATTATCACCGAATAAACAGGCTTATAGCAGAAATGTGAAAATTGCTCTGGTCTGGTGAGTAGGTGTGAGAGCCGAAGTCTTTAAGAGGTTGTAGATGCAGAGAGGCGGTGGGGGGAGTTCTGATCATCTGACCATGTGATTGCCGTGATTGGCTGTCACAGGGCCATCTTTAATATTGATTGGACCCTGGGCAAAAATTTTCTTGGGCCCTCTTGAATCCACTTATCTATTTTGGGGCTCAAGGGGCAGCTACTTGGGCCCCACAACAATGACTGGACCCGAGCAGCTGCCCCTTTTGCCCTGTGTTAAAGACAGCCCTGGGCTGTCACATGATCTGAAAGCTTCTGATCACTAGTATGCATTAGGAGCTTTCCGATACTAGCCAGCTACCATGCAAGGAAGGGTGCTCTCAGCACAGCAAGCATAGTTGCCAACATTTTGAAAAACCATTCCAAGGACACTTTGCAGCACAGCTATCAATTACTTACCACACCCACTTCCCTGAAGCTCCGCCCACTCCACATAACTAATCTCCGCCTACTTATCAGATTATAGGGTCTACTCAATAAAGAGAGAATTACAGGAAATTGAAAAGGGAATTTTAAACTTGAGGCCAAAGTAGCAGAGTTGGAATAATTCTCCCATTCAGCTGCACTACTTCTGCCTGAAGTTTAAAATTCTCATCACAATTCTCTGCAATTCTAAAGTGTCAAATGTGCTCAGGTGTGACCATACAAAAAATGTAATATGTAATTATAAATTAAGTGCATTGCCGGGACAATGTAAATTACCCGGGACAGGCTCCTATTTGCAGGGACTGTCCCGGCAAAAACGGGACAGTTGGCAAGTATGCAGCAAGTTGTTTTTCCAGGGCTGCATAAATGCCTGCAGCCGGCATCCAGGGGTTAATCATGCTGACGGTGTAATTACCATGAGGCAATTTTATTTAATTTTTTTCAGTCGTTGCTTCTCAAGAAAAGATCAGGAAGTCCCCACCGGGGAATATAATTCAGGTTGTTCCTGTCATATTTTCTTGAATTGACCAAGGTGTAATCAGATCAGTCACATTTCTTGGGAAAACACATTCCAGTTCCACCAGTTTGCACATCCGTCCACCGTTCAGTTCTGATCAGGTCACGTCTATCTTTTAGGAAGAAAAAAAGAAAGAGGGCGCACCCGCCCACAGCATTCCCTTTGTAAAAAAATGGTTTTATTAAAAAATATATTTACATCATACTCCCAAATTAAGACGACAATTCAAGACAATATACGTGTGAATGAACCAAAGTTTCCACTTGGCATGGCCTGCTGGTCAGCGACAGTCGTGGAATGGATATCTCCAGAAGAAGTTTGATGCGTTTCGAGGGGTATCCCCTCTTCCTCAGAGCTGGATTTGGAGTGTGGGCAGCTGATCTTTATATAGTCATACTTTAAAGACCCCAAATCACAAGTCCCTCCCACAATGGGGTGGGCTACAGTGTTGGATCCCCCGATTGGATAAATGCAGCAATAAATACAATATTCAAACATCCATGAAAATAAAGCACAATACACGAAAAAGGTTGTCTGGAAAATAACCGATCAACATAAAAACATGCTAGTGTGCAAAAAAGATGCTCTGTCAAGACTTATATATATATATATATATATATATATATATATATGTCACTTTAGAATATTAACCACTTCTGGACCGGAAGGATTTGCCCCCTTAATGACCAGGCCATATTTTGCGATTCGGCACTGCGTTACTTTAACGGACAATTGCGCGGTCGTGCGACTAAATAAAATTGATGTCCTTTTTTTTTTCTCACAAACAGAGCTTTCTTTTGGTGGTATTTGATCACCTGTGCGATTTTTTTTTTTTTTTTTTTTTTTTTTTTTTTTTTTTGCGCTATAAACAAAAAAAAGCGACAATTCTAAAAAAAAAAACATTATTTTTCACATTCTGCTATATAACATTCCCAAAAAAAAAAAATTAAAAATTAAAATTTTTTAACATTTTAGGCCAATTTGTTTTCTGCTACATATTTTTGCAAAAAAAAAAAATCGCAATAAGCGTATTTTGATTGGTTTGCGCAAAAGTTATCGCGTCTACAAACTACGGGAAAGATTTATGTCCTTTTTTTATTGTTTCTTTTTTTTTTTTTTTTTTTACTAGTAATGGCGGCGATCTGTGATTTTCTTTTGTGGAACTACGACATTGCGGACAGATTGGACCCCAAACTGACATTTTTTACACTTTTTTGGGGGGACCAGTGACTCAGTGCTAAAAATATGCACTGTTACTGTACTAATGACACTGGCAGGGAAGGGGCTAACATTGTGGGTGATCAAGGGGTTAAATGTGAGCCTAGGGGAGTGATTCTAACTGTGGGGGTGGGGGGGGGAGGGCAGGGCTTGTGAAATGACCATAGAGACCTGTGATCCTATATAGAAGGATCACAGGGGCTCTATGATTATTCCAGGGAGAAGAACGGTCAGATGTGTTTACAACAGCTGACCGTCCTTCTCTCTCGGCGGGGAGCAATCGCAGGTGTCAGGCGGCAATCGGAGCCGCCTGCCCCGTGCATCGGCTTCCCCGCTGACGAGCGGGGGCGGGAGTGTGGCGGCGTGCCCTCGCCCCCTAGCTCCCTGCGCGCGACCGACGTATACCTACAGCATAACTGCAGCGGGCGGTCAAAAAGTGGTTAATAAAAATAATAATGGTAATAAAAACCTTCTTCTAATAAGAGACACAATATCAGCAAGAGTTTACAGGTCTCAAAAAGGAATGTAAAAAATAGTAATAATAAATAATACATTATAAATTGATTAAAACCCGTTTTTCCCAGACATCATCGGAAAATTCATTGCTGTGTCCTTCATCTAAGTATTTCTGATGGTTGGATCGTTTATAAAAAAAAGTGAGGGGGTTCACCTATGCCAGTGATGGCAAACCTTGGCACACCAGATGTTTTGGAACTACATTTCCCATGATGCTCAACTACACTGCAGAGTGCAATGATCATCATGGGAAATGTAGTTCCAAAATATCTGGGGTGCCAAGGTTCGCCATCACTGAGTCCTATGCCCAACAGGTTAGTGGGCAACTCACACGCTGATCCGTTCCAAGAGCCGGCTTGGTGGTCTAGGTGCGTCACATCCGGTGACAATCGCTCGTGTCATCGACACTCCACCGAAAGCTAGGAAGCCGTAAGGACTAGTGATCGACCGATACCGTTTTTTAATTGCCGATACCGATATTTTGGTCATCACATATCGGCACTGGTCGATATTTTCTTACATTAAAAATATATATATATATATATATTTTTTTACAGGTACTCTTGAGGAGGGATCTGGGGGACTAAAAGACCCCAAACCCCTCCTCTGCACATAAAAGCATTCAAAACCCCAAGTTTGGCTGTTTTGAATGCTGCCATTTTTTTTAATTTGGCGCCCAGTACCCGGAAGTGATGTCATGACCTCACTTCCGGGTTTTTACATGGACACCTGATCAGAGCCGAAATCGGCTTTGATCGGGTCTTCTCTTCGGCGGCCGTGCAGGATGGTTGCTCGTGGGAGGCGGCAGGAGGAGGGGGGGACGTCCCCTCCCGCTCCTTGTAATGATAGCCGAGCGGCTTCTCAGCCGCATCTGTTGTCATTACAAGACAGCCGACCATCGGCTATGGATGCCTGTATCGGGGTGATGCCTCTAGCTGCAGACATCACTCCGGTACAAGCACTTTCCCGAAATATCGGAAATATCGGTAACCTCCGGGGGCCGATTCCGATATATCGGGGAAAGTGCAGATCGGCCCTCAAAATATCGGCTTTGCCGATAATCGGTCGATCCCTAGTAAGGACGTTAGCTTGAATGGACCCATCCGCCCCTTCCGGTAACGCCCACTCACGTCATTGCCTTTCAGCCCGAAAGCGGAAGGACACCAGTCACTGTAAACCGAACATATCCCTAGACGGCACCGGAAAAGCAGTGTTTTGTCTAAAAACTTGCACGTAAAGGGGAAAAAAAGTAATTGGGAGTGCTGGAGATAATAAAAAATGGATACTAAGATCACATGTCCCATATGCTGGGAAGGCCAGCTGACACTTTCCTGGTGTCAAGATCTAAACATTTAAACTGTACCAAAACTGGAATACAATAATAATTCTAGTGTATGATATACAGGGCTTTTTTTCTTAGAGAATAGGTGCAGGAACTCCCCCCTTCTGAGTCACCCCTTGTCTCCACCCCATACCCACCTTCCAGTACAGCCCCTTTTAGAAAATATAGAACCAAGTATCATTTTGTGGTGCTAAGTCATTTTTATGGACTATGTTAATGATAACAAGAAAAGCAGTAAAATAGATCCCATGCAGCAACAATAGTCCCCTCCGCCCCTCCACCAACAGATCCTCCTCAAAACAATAGACCCCCATCAACAATTGACTCCCTTTAAAAAAAAGTACCAACCAAGCAAAAATAGACCCCCAGCAGCAACAGACCCCTGCCAGCACCAATAGATCCTTCTTATCAAAAGACCCCACCAACAACAATAGCCCCCCCCTCCATGAAAATATCCTCCTCACAACAATGGACCCCCCTCCCCTATCAACAATTGACTCCCTGCAATACCAACCAAGAAAAAATAGACCCCAGCAACAACAGATCTCCCATCAGCCAGCATGAATAGACCCTCCAGCACCCAGCATGAATAGACCCTCCATCAGCCAGCATCAATAGACCCTCCAGCAGTCAACATCAATAGACCTCTCCCTCAATAGTAGATTCCTGCCAGCAACATAGGATCCCCCCCCCTTTATCAGCAATAGACCCCCATGCAAAAATAGATCCCCTTCAGTGACAATAGATCCCTAGAAGAAAGCCTGAATAGACCATCCAGTACACCCCAGGACCCCTTACCATTACATACATTCAGTGCTAGAGGTGCCGGAACTACGTTCCCCCCGCGTTCCCGCTGAAAAAAAGCTCTGATGATTAAAAAAAAAAAAATTTCTTTCTTTTTTTTAAAGGTAAGTTTATTAGTGTAAAACACAAAAGAAACCTACAGGACATATCAATCTGTAATGTAGTAACCCAACTATCAAAAATACAAGAAACACGGAGTCAATCCCTTAGCCACAGCATATAAACATCCCCCCCTTTTTTTTGTTTTGTTTTTTTGTCAGGGGGCAGTGGGCCGCATTGCCTGTGGTTCTGGGCCGCATGCGGCCCCCGGGCCGCAGGTTGGACATGCCTGACATAGACGCAGGTAAAGAATGAAAGTCAATCATTTCTAGCATAGGAGAAATACCAGTAACATTCCATTATATCACAAGAGTCATTGAGCAGGAGAGACCTCCTCCACCATCCATCAACCCACTAGGTGTCCATTATACCCTTCCCCTTCTACATCAAGAGATCCCGAAACCGATGCCACCCAGTCTTGCCACAGTTTATCAAATTGTTTAGGACAACCTCGTGCCAAATATGTTCACTTATACAGTGGTAAGGCATTCTTGATAAGTTCCACCCACACCAGAAGGCTCTGGTTTCTTCCATCGGAGCACTACCATCTTTTTAGCATAAAAGAATAGGATTTGTAACAGGACCTTCTGGGATTGCCTAAGATCCTCCTCTCCCAGATTCCCCAACAAGCATCTATCTGGGGAACAGATATTCGGAAGTGCCAGTTTCTCTTCTATTAACATGCACACCCCTTTCCAAAACTCCTGCACCTTCGGACACTTCCAAACCATATGAAAGAGGTCCCCTATTTCTGCCTGGCATCTCTGCTTATCAGGGGAGCCTGATCATTAGTTAGGCCTGCTCATGTGTTCCATGTTTGATTCATTTGGGCTGAGGGAGTGTCCCCACTGCATCCAATGAAGAGATATGTTGGACAGTGGAGGAAACCCAACCAATGACACACAGGTTTAGATACCATCCCATGGGTTTGGCACAGAATGTGGTGCATCATGGGATAGGGTATAAAAGCCAGGAGCACATGAGGCAGGGGGTCTTTGGGTGGGAAGCCAAGTCCCCAGAAGGAGGGTGATGACTGTCTCTCCTTCTGCTGCTGTGGAAGGTGGTCACAGACGGTCGGCCTGGTGAACCTGGAGTGTGGAGCTGAGCCAGGAGGTCCAGAAAAGCTGACTAATGGAGTTGAAGGCTGAGCAACCTTGGGAGAAACAGTGTCCGTGAGTACCGGGAAGCTTGCCAGGGGTCTGCCCAGGAAGGGGACCACTCCAGTGGAGAGTCAGTGGACAGGTGTCAGCAGACACCGCAAGTGAGAAAGGGGGTGCCGAGTTAGAACCCTGAAGAGTAATTCAAGTAGGAACACTTTATCTATCTTCACTTCAGTGGCAAGGTGAAGCAGCGGCCTTGCCGCATTCTAAAGTCAGTTGTCCTCACCATTGTGAATAGTTGTCAGTTGGAGTATCCCATTCATCCCTTCTCCTATCCCAGTTCTCAATAAAACCACAAAACCAACATCCCCTGGATTGATTGACTGAGCCAAGAACTTTCATTGCTGTTTATCTACTGTCAGTTGCTAAGGGTAACCCAGGGGAATCCACAAAGCGTAATTCTCAGCAGTCCTCTAGGGGGCAGTGCTACATTTCATATTGTGTTTATATACACATTTCACATATCTTTATACATTGTTATTTAGAGACATCGTATGTTAACTGCTTGCCGACCGCCCGTCGCATATATACTGCGGCAGGCTAGCTCAGCTGTGCAAATCGTCGTACCTGTACAGCAGTCCGCGGGAGCGCTCCTGGGGGCAAGCGCGTGCCACCACCGACGTGCTCCTACCCCCACTAGGCAGTGGGGATGCCGATCCATGGGACCAGTGGCCCCGATTGCCGCCGGACACCCACGATCGCTCCCCGCTGAGAGAGAAGAACGGTCTGCTTTTGTAAACAGAGCTGACTGTTCTTCTCTCTGAAATAATCACAGAGCCCCTGTAATTCTTCTATATAGGATGACATGTCTCTATGGTCATTTCACAAGTCCCTCCCCCACAGTTAGAAAACACTCCCCTAGGCTCACAATTAACCCTTTGATCACCCCTGGGTTAGCCCCTTCCCTGTCAGTGTCATTATTACAGCAACAGTGCATATTTTTAGCACTGATTACTGTAGTAATGTCACTGGTCCCCCCAAAAGTGTCAAAGATGTCAGTTAGGGGTCCGATCTGTCCACCGCAATGACGCAGTCCCGCAAAAAATCGCTGATCGCCGCCATTACTAGTAAAAAAAAAAAAAAAAAACCAATAAAAATGACATAAATCTTTCCCGTAGTTAGTAAACGTGATAACTTTTGCGCAACGCAATCAAAATACGCTTATTGCGCTTTTCTTTTTTTTTTTTTTACCAAACCGATGTAGCAGAAAACAAAATGGCCTAAAATGTTAAAAAATTTAGATTTTTTTTCTTTTGGGAATGTTGCAGAATGTGAATTTTTTTCAGAAGTGTCGCTCTTTTTTTTTGTTTATAACGCAAAAAATCAAAATCGCACAGGTGATCAAATACCACCAAAGGAAAGCTCTGTTCGTGGGAAAAAAAGGACATCAATTTTATTTTGGTATAGCATCGCACGACCGCGCAATTGTCCGTAAAGTAACGCAGTGCCGAATCGCAAAATATGGCCTGGTCATTAAGGGGGCAAATCCTTCCGGTCCAGAAGTGGTTAATGTCAATGTTCTGGATATATTTTTCCAAACAAAGTCATCACATGCAATTTTTTGTATGATCACTAGATGGCGCACTCGTATATATTTTTTCAACACATTATATTTCTGGTATTCAGGGATTTCTAAGTGCAGCAATCAGTTGATTTTTAGTCAACGCATCCTTATCCTTTTTTTTTTTCCTGCTTGGGAATTACGGCAGGGGTGCGCCGCTACTCCTACTGACACATGCCATACATTGGTGCCAGTAAAAAAGGTTCAAGTCATTTTCCGGAAGATTTCAACACAATTTGGGAAAAAGTGGTTGGCTTCCCATCATTGGTGGCAGGGCTGGCCCAAGACATTCTGCTGCCTGGGTCCAAGAATGAAATGCTGCTCCCCCCCCCCCAAAAAAAAAACAGCTCACGCCCAACAAAAGGCCCCCATATCCATTATTTTATATAAATATACTGTTATCTTCTTCCATAACTCACGACTGGACCGGTCCACCAAACACCCACTGTCTGTCCTCAGTCCTCCTGTCACTCCTGTGCCAACCTCCCTAGAAGATCCAGCCTGCCCTGCGTGAGATGGGAGTGCGCTGATGTCTGACGTCATTGCGCACACCACGGTCATGCAAGGGACATCCCCTGATGGTACACTCCGCCTCCTCATGAAATAAATAGATCCCACGAGCAACCAAACTGAGGTTGACTGCTGCGAGCGCTCCACTATCTCATAAGTGCATAAACAATATATGCAAAAAATGCTGCGCAATTAACCAGTTGCCGAACGCCAGCCGCAGTTTTACATCGGTCCTTTGACGCTAAATACTGGGGTTATGGCAATTGCCACCGTTCCTCCCGTGGCCCGCTTTAGACACCGCTTTAGACACAGCGGGGGTGCGGCTCGTGCGCAAAATCACGTATTACTACATGGTTTTGCGCAGCCGAGCTGCCCTGCCGCAGTAATACTACGGTGGGTGGTCGGCAGGAGGTTGAAATAAAAATGTTTTTATTTTATTTTTTTTTTACTTTACAGGTACTCTTGTGGAGGGATCTGGGGGTCTAAAAGACCCCAAACCCCTCCTCTGCACTTAAAATCATTCAAACGCCAAGTTTGGCTGTTTTGAATGCTGTCATGTTTTTTAAATTTGGCGCCGAGTACCCGGAAGTGATGTCATGACATCACTTCCGGGTTTTTGCATGGAGACCCGATCAGAGCTGAATGCAGCTTTGATCGGGTCTTGGGCGGCTGTGCAGGCTGGTTGCCCGGGTCTCCCGGTGGCATGGGAGACCAGGGCGAGCCACGGGAGGGGGGGACGTCCCTTCCCTCTCCTTGTAATGACAGCCGAGCGGCTTCTCAGCCACATCGGTTGTCATTACAAGACAGCCGACTGTCGGCGATGGACGCCGGTACCGGGGTGATGCCTCTAGCTGCAGATATCACTCCGGTACAAGAACTTCCCCGAAATATCGGCCAAGGTGGCCGATTCCAATGACATCACTTCCGGGTTTTTGCATGGAGACCTGATCAGAGCCGAATGCGGCTTTGATCGGGTCTTCGGTGGCCGTGCAGGCTGGTTGCCCGGGTCTCCCGGTGGGATGGGAGACCAGGGCGAGCCGTGGGAGGGGGGGGGGAACGTCCCTTCCCACTGCTTGTAATGACAGCCGAGCGGCTTCTCAGCCACATCGGTTGTCATTACAAGACATCCGACCGTCGGCTATGGACGCCGGTACCGGGGTGATGCCTCTAGCTGCAGCCATCACTCCGGTACAAGAACTTCCCCGAAATATTGGCCAAGGTGGCTGATTCCAATATATCGGGTAAAGTGCATATCGGCCCCTGATATACCGACTTTGCCGATAATCGATCGATCCCTAGTTTGCACTACAGGAGTCAGTATGAGATGGGGAAATGTCGCCCGTAACGCGCCGCAAACTGATGACACAAAACTGCTGGGAAAAAAAAAATCTTGGGAGTCAATTTGTCACCCCTCTCCAAGTGCTGCCTGGGTCCAATGGACCCACCGGGACCCATAGTAGGGCCAGCCCTGATTGGTGGCACCCCGTGTCGGCCCTGAGCCCAGGCTTAACAGGTGGGATTGTGGGGCTTAGGAAAATTCCTAGAAGATTTCAACATGTTTTGTGGAAAAACGGACGGACGCAGATAGATTAAAACGTAAAACGCACAAATGAATAAATTTCCCGTCACACATAGGGGGGGGGGGGGGGACCCTGTCTGTCCCATTCCCAATTCTCAACAGCTGATGGAAAAAACTGTTAAGCTGCAGTCGTGTTGGGACAGGCGCGTGGAATGCGGCGTCTTGTATCGCACACACACGCTGTGTCGTCACCCCAGCGTACATCGCACCGTCCCCCCAGTTGGGCAGCCAGCATCCCCTCTGCTGTGCCTGTGGGGTAAGGCAGCGACCCAAGCTGTCTGCCACATGGCACAGAGACTGCCCTGTGTACATGGAGGGAGGAGGAGGAGGGGGAGGAGGAGGAGGAATGTCACTCCTCACACAGTCCTCGCTCGCTCTGCACACAGGGATGGTCACTAGTTATTCCGAGCTGCCAGAAAAGTCCCCACAGAGAGGCCTGATTGTCACCCAGAGGAGCCCCAAATCCGCTGCCTGGAACGATGACACTTGGCAGGTGAGTGGAGACCCTTTAAGCCCCCATATTTGTCTGCTGTGAAGTCTTTATAGGGGTGAATTTATAGAGAAAAAGTTGCATCGCTGTTCAACATGTACATTTTCAATTTTAGGGCTCTTTCATAAGCGCAGTGATTGTTGCCACCCCTCTAAAAGGCGATCAACGGTAAATCGCTTTTCAGATGGGTGATATGTTGCTTCCTCACCGCCTGTTTTAACCCTGAAAATGCCGACCCGTCATGTCGCAAACACTTGCATTGCACGCCGGTGCAATGCAGCCCCATTCACTTGAATGGATTGCTTTTGGTGGCACTACTGTCCCTTCAATGCACATTATGTGTACAGCCCTGAAAGGCTGCATCTGCTTGTTCAGGTGTGCGGTTAAGGGGGGCTGTAAAGCCGAGGCTCAACTACTTGTTATGCCATGCATGCGTACGCACGCACTCGCACGCACTCACATGCACTCACGCGCACACATGCACTCACGCACACATATGCACTCACGTATGCACACTCATGCACACACACACTCGCGTGCGCACACACACGCACTCACGTGCACACACAGGCACTCACACACACATATGCACACACACACACACACACACGCGCACACATACGCACTCACGCACACACATGGACACACGCACAAACACACATATGCACTCGCGCGCACACATACTCACGCGCACTCACACACACACACACACGTGCACACACAGCGCTCACGCACACACACACATATGCATTCACGCATGCATACTCATGCACACACTCGCGCACACATACGCACTCGCACGCACTCACGCACACATATGCACTCGCGCGCACACATGCACACACACACATGCACTCACGCGCACACACATGCACTCACGCGCACAGCCTCGCGCACACACACAGACACTCACGCACACACACACACATATGCACTCGCGCGCACACATGCACAATCATGCACACACACTCGCGCACACATACGCACTCACGCGCACACGCACACACTCATGCACACACATGGACACGCGCACACAAACACTCACACACGCACACACCGGCACTCGCGCACGCACAGGCACTCACGCACACATACACATTTGCACTCACGCGTGCACACATGCAGACTCGCGCACTCATACACAGACATGCATGCGCGCGCACATGATAATAATAATAAAAATGTATTTAATATTTTTATAGGGTTAGGGGTTAATTATTTATGTATTATTACATATTATTCATTTAGTTTTTATTGATTTATTATTTATGATGATTTTTGTCTTTGTTTTACATTTATTTATTCATATATTCTTACCATTTTTATTTTTAAAATGTTTTCATTTGAGCAGAAAATCGTGCAAAAATGCACAAATGGCGCTTTTCCTTTCATTTTTATGGGAATAAAAACACGCCAAAAAGGCTCACATCTGGCCGATTTGAGATACCAAAAAAAGCTCCAGAACTTTTTTGAACTTCAGGTTATTTGGAGTGGAGATGTGAACCAGAGAGAGAATAATTGATTTTTTTTTCTCCTCCAGCGTTTTGGAGCTTCCAGCTACAAAATGCTGAGGGGGTGACCGGGGCTTTAGGGAGAGCATCTCTAATAGAGGGGCACAGACAGCATTGAAATCCCATTGGTTCATCATACCATACTGCACAGACCTCTTGTGTACCCCTCAGGGGTGGGTGTCCAATTAAACCACGGCGCCTTATCCGTCCAATAAAAACCTGACAGCGGTTCTAACCCCTCGCCACTCCCTCCATTATCTAATCTTCCATTTTAATAAATATTTTATTTTTCTTTTCCAGTTGATCTTTTCCAATGGGAGTTATTAATCTCTGGTCAACAACCCATTCAACTAACAGGCCACACACGGGGAAGTGGATTTTGATCGTTAACCATTTCACACAAACCGATGTACCTGTATGTCGGCTTCGGAGAAGTGGTTGTATCGGGATGATATGCAGCTTCAGGCATCACCCCGGCACCGTTCTTTAGAGTCGGCGGTTGGCTTTCAGGAGATAACAACCAATACGGCTCAGCAGCCGCTCGGCCATTATCCTTCCGCGCCTCTGCCTGGGGTCTCTCATCCGAGATATCAGCCGGCACGTCCAACGGGCTGGTTAGAGTCCCGAAAGAAGCCGGATTCAGCTTAGATCGGGTTTACAATCATGTAACCCGGAAACTACGTCACTTCCGGTTTACTCGGCTGCTAATGGCACCGATTTAACCACTTAAGCCCCGGAGGATTTGGCTGCTAAAAGACCAGGGGGTATTTTGCGATTCGGCACTGCGTGACTTTAACGGACAATTGCGCGGCCGTGCGACGCTGTACCTAAACGAATTTGGCGTCCTTTTTTTCCCACAAACAGAGCTTTCTTTTGGTGGTATTTGATCACCTGTGCGATTTTTTGATCATGCGCTATAAACAAAAAAAGAGCGTCAATTTTGCAAAAATAACAATATTTTTCACATTTTTTTTATATGAAATTCCCCCCCAAAAAAATGTAAAAATCAAAATTTTTTAACATTTTCGGCCAATTTGTTTTATGCTACCTATGTTTGGTAAAAAAAATCGCAAAAAGCGTATTTTGATTGGTTTGCGCAAAAGTTATCGCGTTTACTAACAAAGGGAAAGATTTTTGTCATTTTTGTTGTTTTTTTTTTTTAACGCGTAATGGCGGCGATCTGCGATTTTTTTTTTTTTTGCGGTACTGCGACATTGGGGCAGACAGATCGGACCCTTGACTGACATTTTTGACACTTTTGGGGTTACCAGTGACATTTCTACAGTAATCAGTGCTATACATATGCACTGTTACTGTAAAAATACACTGGTAGTGAAGGGGTTAACTTTATTTGGGAGGGAGGGGCTGTGTGTGTCCCTAGGGGCGTGCTTTCTACTGTGATTGGCTGTGGCTTGAGCTGTAAGGACACTGATCAACGGATCTACATAGTAGATCCGTGTGATCAGTGTCTTTACACCGAGGAGAATGACAGGCAGCTTGTTTACACAAGCTGCCTGACTTTCTCCCTCTCCCCCGCCAATCGCAGAGTGGCCGGCGGACATCGGGTCCGCTGGTCACACGCGCGGGGGGGGTCCGTGACCGCGCGGGAGCAGGAGCGCGCCGCCGGCGGCGCGCGCTCGCTCCCCAGACCCTCCCAGGCTAGTGACGTACCGATACGTCACTCTGCCTGTGAGGGGCTGACCGCCGCAGTATATAGCCGTGCGGCAGTCAGCAAGCGGTTAAAAAAAATTTTTTTAAAGCGCCCCGGCGCCGTGATCTCGCTCACCAAAGAAAACGGATACGTAAGTCGCGCCTGCAAATGAAAACGGTGTTCAAACCACACATATGAGGTATCCCCGCAATCTTCAGAGCAATAATTCTAAAAAAATCACTCCTCTGTAACTCTAAACTGGTAACCGGTAATTTTTAAATCCTTGCCTATGGAGCTGTTCATAGTAACGTTTGTTGCCATTCCACGGGTGTGCGCAATTTTAAACCTTAACATGTTAAGTATCTATTTACTCGGCGTGACTTCATCTTCACAATATACAAAAAAATTGGGCTAACTTTACTACTGTTTAGTTTTTTTTTTAATTCAGTGAAATGTATTTCTTCCAAAAATAATTGCGTTTGAAAGACCGCTGCGCAAATACTGCGTGACAAAAATGAAATGAAATTGTCTCTGTCTCAGCACAGCCGGTCACAGAATGTCAACAAACCCTGTAACTAGCTGTTACCAGGCTCTCCTCCTCACACACTGATCCTGTGTGAGGAGGAGATTGCAGTAACAGCTAGTTACCGATCATACAGTGCACAGTAAACACACTGATTCCCCCCCCCCTCCCCCAATAAAGAGGACCTTTCACTGGCCCATCAAAGTACCCGAGTACCTGTCATCGGAGTACCCGAGTACCTGTCATCGGAGTACCCTAGTACCTTTCTGCAACCCATCAGATTACCCGAGTACCTATCTGCAGTCCAATAGATTACCCGAGTACCTCTCTGTAGCCCATCAGATTACCCGAGTACCTCTCTGCAGCCCATCAGAGTACCTGAGTACCTATCTGCAGCCCATCAGAGTACCCAAATACCTATCTGCAGTCCAATAGAGTACCCGAGTACCTCTCTGTAGCCCATCAGAGTACCCGAGTACCTATCTGCAGTCCAATAGAGTACCTGAGTACCTCTCTGCAGACCATGTGAGTACCTGTCTTCAGCCCAGAGTGCCCGAGTACATATCTGCAGCCCATCAGATTACCCGAGTACCTGTCTCTAGCCCATCAGATTACCCAATTACCTATCTGCAGCCCATCAGAGTACCTGAGTACCTATCTGCAGACCATTTGAGTACCTGTCTTCAGCCCAGAGTGCCTGAGTACATATCTGCAGCCCATCATATTACCGGAGTACCTGTCTCTAGCCCATCAGAGTACCCGAGTACCTTTCTGAAGCCGATTAGTGTAGCGGAGTACCTGTCTGCAGCCCATCAGAGTACCTATCTGCAGCTCATCAGAGTACCTGAGTACCTATCTGCAGCCCATGCCTCCTAAATTATGTGTTGGGGTGTTTGCTTTCCAAAATGGGCATTTCCATTGTCCCGGTGTTCCAGGGCCTTCAAAAGTGTGATTGGTTGTAATGAAATTAGATGTGAAATTTATGCTCCTAGAACACCTGACGGTGCTCCTTGCATCAGAGCGGTCCGGGGGGCAATTGCCCCCCTGCCCCCTGGTCTAGTCCTCCCCTGAACCATGCCTGGCCAGTGACAATCTGTGAAACTGATTTACTGTAATTTTATATTTAGTCCACACGATGGGTTCTGGTAATTTATAGAACTGAGAGAGGGTGGGGGTTCAGACACCAGGGGACATTCAGAGAGATTGCTGCCCTGGGGAAATTCTCCCATCTCAGAGCAGCCCCCCAAGCTTGGATGGTAGTGAGCATTGGAGGAGTCAAATTATAGGGGGCCTCTAAATAAAATAAATTTGAGAGTTTCCAGGGAGTTTACTACAGCCGCATCCAGCTAGGTGGAAGGGTTGTTTAGGTCTGGACTCAACCACCACGCGGCTGTGACCAGCTGGGTGGCTATTATTACAGGGACGCATGAGAGTGGTCAGTTTATACCCAGGATTTTTTGGCCCTCTTAGAAAGGAAGAGAATATTTGGTTGAGTCTTGCAAAAAATGATTTAAGGATACATTGGGGGGGGATGTCTAAACAAATACGCAAGTTTTGGGAGAATTTTCATTTTCACCAGATTAATGCGCCCCAATAGAGATCATGGTAGGGATTCCCATGCCTTCAACTTCAGCTGCACATCCCCCAAAACCGGGGTCAAATTGAATGAAAGAAATTCAGAAGCCTGGCGAGAAATCACCACTCCCAAGTACTTCAAGTTTTCATAAAAGGGTTTCATAATCTTTCGGAAACCGTAAGGATTTGGTCCAATTAACTTTAAGGCCAGTAACAGATGAGAACGAGTAATAATTGTAAGGCACCTTGCAGGTTAGGTCCAGCATCATTTAGAAACCGTAGACGGTCATCCGCGTACAGTGCTACCCTCTCCTCCAGCCAGCCAATTCTCAGCCCTTTGATATTCGGAGAAGTGGGGAGGGCCTCAGCTAGGCTCTATAGCGATGGCAAAGAGAGCCGGAGATAGAGGACAGCCCTGCCAGGTACCCCCGGATAAGGAAAAAGGGAGTGACAGGCCTCCCCCCAATCTGACCGCAGAGGTGGGGTGCCTAATATAAAGTCTGTAACCATTCAATGAAGACTAATGGGAAACCCATTCTGCGGAGCACTTGCCACAAAAAGGGCCATTCGACAGTGTCAAAAGCCTTTTCTATGTCTAATGTGGCCACAACCCGAGAATTTTCATTAAGATGTGAAGCATGAATGGTAGTTTAAGTTCACATATATGGCTCTGCAGCCATGAACCCGGTTTGATCCAGATCGACGATTGTGAGTAGCATGGGCTATAAACGTCTGGTAATGAGTTTTGTCAAAATCTTAAAGTCGCCATTTAAAAGGGCAATGGGCCTGTAGGAGGCACAAGACGCAGGGGTATCAAACTGGTGGCCCTCCTGATGTTGCAGGAACTACATGTCCCATCATGCCTCGGCGTGTGGGAGTCATGCTTGTAAATGTCAGCCTTGCAATGCCTCATGGGACTTGTAGTTCCACAACAACTGGAGGGCCGCCAGTAAGAGGATGGATCTTTTGGTGATTTATAAATTAAGACTACATGAGCATGACTCATGGAGTCAGGCAGGGCCCCCTCAGACAGAAAGTGAGAATACAAGGAAGCCAAGAATGGAGCAAGGAGCATGGGCCTTGTAGAATTTAATGGGAAGGCCATCTGGTCCCGGTGACTTCCCGGCAGGGAAGGATCCAATGGTTAAGAGAACCCCCCCCCCCAGGTGTTATGGGGTGTACTAGGGCCTCCCGCTCCGCGTCCGATAGCCAACCAAGTGCCGGTGGAAAGCCTCTAGGATATTAGCCAGTGAACAGACTAAATCCCCCAATGGGGTAGGTAATTTAGGGATCAAAGTAAGGGGCTGCTCATGGTGGGCCATCATGGCTAACAGGCGGCCATTGTGGTCCCCCTGTTCAAAAAATCTCTGTTTGTTTCTTTAAAGATCCATCCTCGTGACCTCAGTTATGTTAAGGTGTAAGGCTCATTTAGCATGAAGTAAAGCATCGAAATTAGCCTCCAAAGAATCAGCCGCATATTGAGCTGCATGCTCATCTATTGAGGCCTGTAAGGCATTAGTAGTGGCCTGTTGATCCATGCAGACCGCCTTTATAGCAGAAATATACTGATCTCGGGTAAATGCCGTAAAGGCATCCCATGTATTTGCTGTAATGGAGGACTCCACATTAGTCTCCCAGTATTCTGTGGGAATAGGTGGAATTTTGTCACCCACCTCCGGGTGAGACCCAATGTGGTCCCAGTCTTCACAAGCCTGTGTTACAGGAATGAGGAAGACAAAAGCGTAAGGGCCAAAGGGGCATGATCAGATAACCCACTAGGCAGGTACACTGCATCCACAGCATCTGCCAAAACAGCGGGATTAGCAAAAGCTAAGTCAATACGGTAGGCAGTCTTTTATGAGGTTGAGAAACAGGAATAAGATCTGATTAGAGGATTTTTCCATCGCCAAACCTGAGCCCAGGCAAGAAGATCCATGGAGAAATGCCTAGGGGATTGGTCTATCCAGAGTGGGATCAAGTATGGCATTAAAATCTTCCCCAATTAATATTTTGGCTGGGCCATAAGGGGTGATCTTCTCCTGCAAGCTATACAGTAGCACACTTGAGAAGTGGGGAAGGACGTAAACAGTGCCAATAATATATCTCTGACCCCACAACATTAAAACAACCATGAGATATTTGCCTTGAGGGTCCGTATGAATATGTTCAACCACACAAGGCAATGATTTGCTAATTAATATTGAGACCCCCCTAGCAAACGTAGAATAGGAGGCGTGAAACACCTTCTAGATCCATGGTTTCTTGAGCGCCAACAATTTGCTGCCCGTGAGATGTGTTTCTTGCAAAAGCACTATGTGTGGGGAATGAGTTTTTAAATAGTGAAAAAATAACTCTTTCTTACATTTTGAGTTGAGGCCACGGATATTCCACGACCGGATGGAGATCCTGCCTCACCACGCGGTGCCATTGGAATGGTAGGAGACATGGTGCCGAGACATTAAGTAGTGGTACAGTATACTGCAATGCAAGGGCAGCAAACATCTAAGGAGACCTACCATAGGAGCATAGCATAAACTCAACTTATACGAACATAAAACAAATAAATCATACCCAACGGGCGCTAGAGCGCCCACCCTGTCCTTGTCTAACACCATCCACAATAAACAAGGAGGGCTTGAACCCAAAAACAAAAAAAGTTAGGCAGCAGTAAAGTACTTTGTCCTATTTGCCAAAAGTGTGACTATTCCCACTCTTGGCAAATAGGACTTTGTCCTATTTGCCAAGAGTGGGAATAGTCCCTCGGAATGACACATGCGGCAAAAAAAATATATATATTTCCCCCGGGAGGCGAGGTAGATCGCCCTTTTAACTCACACCGCAAAAATAAAGTTCCAAGGCAGAAGAATAGTACTGAAAAGAAGTGACTAGGTGTAGTTTGTGGAAGTTCTACTGGAGCTCCAGGAGGATCGCCAAGTAGTACCTTAGAGAGGATAGAGAAGACGAAAAAGAAACCCCCCCCCCCCTCCCCTCATGGGATGGGATTGTATGCATTCAGAAGAAATTGAAAAAAAAAAAAAAAAAGGAGTCCTAAACCACTGCCATAAAACAGGAGGCAAAAACCAGTAAAACTTAGCAGATTACGGCGAACTCGACCAAGAGGTGAAGGATAATTGTTGAATCCCGAAAGATCTCCTAACAGGTGTCAAGCCAGTCGAGGCAGCAGTAGGAGTGTCAAAGAAATCTTCATCCGTGATGTGCATTTTGCTAGGGTAGAGAAGACTTAAGCGGATACCATTTTCTCTGAGCCTCTTGCGCACCTCTGTGAAGGACTTGCGACGTTGTTGAACCTCCTGGGAGTAATCTAGAAAGAAGAGTAGCTTGGTATTTTCAAATGGTGTATCCTATTTGGCCCGAGTGGCCGCCAGGACACGATCACGGTCCTGGAAGTTTAAAAGACGGAGAAGAAAGGGCCTAGGGGGGCCCCAGTTTAGGTCGTACTAATGGGACCCTGTGCGCCCGCTCCACCACGAAGGTGAGTGGCATGTTGACAAGGCCGAAGGGTAGTCAGGAGGTATACAGCAAACTCTGCTGGCTAAAGCCCCGCACACACGTACCGATTGTTGGCCGTAAATATTCGGCCGACGACCGATCGGCCGATTGTAGGCTTGTTAGTATGATGCTTCCGACAGCCGACAGCTCATTTTCGGCCGAACAAAATCTGTCGTGCAAGCATTAAAATTTTTGTTGGCCAACACCAGAACGGCCGATTTGTTCGCCAGTCAGTACAGATTTCGGCCGACAGACAGCCGATTAGCAAGACTGGGCATGCTCAGAAAAGAAAAAAGACAAGGAAAGTTAACCATCACATGACATCACTTCTGCAGTCGGCTGTTGTTGGCCGACAAAATTCGTGTGCAGTCTTTTGCAGTTTTCAACAGACACGACAGCCCTGGACAAAAGACGGCCGATCGTTCGGCCGACGATCGGTACGTGTGTACGAGGCTTTAGACTCTTCAGTCCGCTCTGGCAGACCCAGGATGCGAATGTTGTTTCTTGTAAGGCAGTTCTCTGTATCTATGGCACGCTCCTGTAGGGCTCTCACTTGCAGCTATAGGGCACGCAATTCTCTGGAGTCTGATCTGGTCGAGTCCTCCAATGTGGAGACCGTGGATCGAAACTTGTCCAAATCCTAGCAGATTAAGCTGATATCTGTGGCCAGGAAATCAATCTTCTCTGTCGGGGTCTCCTTGAAGGCCGTTATTGCAGCCAGGATGTCCACACCTAAAGGAAAATCATCAGCTGAGGAGGTGGAGAAGGTCTGGCTGCCATTGTCAGTTTTGCCGTCCTCGTGGGAAAGATGGACACCCCTGGAGAGGGGCGAGGAGCTGGCTTCCCTGATCTTGTGGACTGTGTCTGGTGCTGGGACATTGGCACTAAACCAGAAGGCTGACAGGGTTCCTGCGAGGTAGGAGCACCAGCTAGGACCTATGGCAGGGTGAAACGAGCGCTGGGGGGGTCAGGATGAAGGGATTAGGATTGGAGCTCCGGCGCCTTGCGTCTGGTTCGTTTACATCCCATGCATGCGCCCTGACCAGCCAAGTTTTGACCCTTGTATGGGCAGGCTGATTGTACCCAAGCTGGTCCATCGATCGAATTGGGTATAGCCAGCATGTCGGATTTCTTGCATGCGATTATTGCCACCAGCAGTTATAGCCGCTAGCCAGGGCCTTCTTTATTACTGATTGGGCCCATGGTAAACATTTACCCAAATTCACGAATCAACTATTTACGGGTATCGCGGGCTCATGGGGCAGCTGCTCTGGGCCCCACAACAATAAATGGGCCCAGGGCAGCTGCCCCCTTTCGCCCTGTATTAAAGACAACCCTGCCGCTAGCAATAATCACTGTGTTCTCCCGGCCAAGACGGCACCCCATGCTGGAAGAACACAACCCCACTCCACAGCAGGTCCTTCTTCTTCTTGCTGATCCCAGTGTTCTGTCGAATAATGCATCCCGTCGCATAATGCCAGCTACGATCTGCGCATGTGCAGTTCGTAACGTCACTCCAGCCTTATTGATCAGCTGGCGTGACATCAACACTGCATGTGCAGATCGTTGAAGGCATTATCCAATGATCTGCAAAGCGCGGAGGGAGAATCTTAACTGTCAGATTCTGCCTCACTCTCTATGCGCATGCGCGAGACTGGAGGGATGGAATTGGCCCTGCAACACACCCAAATCCGCACTGCAAGATCCGCCCTGCAACACAACCAAATTTGCCCAACAGCAATAATATTCCACCTGTGACTCTGCCTATGACGTCGCTCAAATCTCGTGCATGCGCCAAGAGAGCGAGGCAGAATCTGACAATTAGATTCTCCCTCCACAGTTTGCAGATCTTCGGATAATGCCTCCGATGATCTGCACATGCGCAGTGTTGAATTCATGCGAGTTAATCAATAGATGAGCTGGAGTGAGGTTATGTACTGAACGTGCGCAGATCTCGTCGGAGGCATTATCCAGCAGGATTCATTATTCGACAGAACACCGGCACCCTGAATGCGGTCAAGTGATCGGCCCCGCTGCTGGCCTAGGTGAGCCGGCTCCTGAACTTCATGCAGAGAGTGATTCTTGGGTCACTGTTAAGCTCTGTTTATTCTACACAATTGTGAATGCGTTTAACAATTTCGTTTTTAATTTGATTAAAGTACCCACAATGCACTGGGTTGGTGCACTGTTGTTGGTTTTATTTTGTTGCTAGTGCTGGCGGTTGTTTCCAAGTCAATAGGCAGAGCTGCACGACCCGCGTGGTGTACTCATTTATTTAGTGGCCTTCGCTCTCTTTTTTTTTTTTTGGACGTCTTCCAGCTGCTTTAATTATTCGTCTAAAACAAAGGTTCTATTGCGCACCTGATAACTTACACCGACCAGACATAACAATATGACCACTGACAGGTTAACCACTTCAGCCCCGGAAGATTTACCCCCCTTCATGACTAGGCCATTTTTTGCGATACGGCTCTGCGTTACTTTAACTGACAATTGCACCGTCGTGCGACCCAAATAAAATGGATGTCCTTTTCCTCACAAATAGTTTTCTTTTGGAGGTATTTGATCACCTCTGTTGTTTATTTTTTGCGTATATAAACAAAAAATGGCAGACAATATTGAAAAACAAAAAACTATATTACTTTCTGCTATAAAACATTCCCAATAAAAAAAACGAATTTCTTCATCAGTGTAGGCCAATATGTATTCTGCTACATACTTTTGGTAAAAAAAATCCTGATAAGCGTATGCTGATTGCTTTACGCAAAAGCTATAGCATCTAAAAACTGTGGAATATATTGGTCATTTTATTTATTTTTTATTTTTTTTACTAGCAATGGTGGCGATCAGCGATATTAAGTCTCCGTTCACATTAGGTCGCTCCGACTTAGGGTGCGACCTGTGAAGTTGCGTGCAGCGCGACTTCGGCACGACTTGCACGGGCTTCACATAATGGAAGTCAATGCAAGTCGCCTCCAGGTCGCCCCGAAGTAGTACAGGACCCTTTTTCTAAGTCGGAGCAACTTGTGTCGCTCCTATTAGAACGGGTCCTGTACTACACAATGGGAGCGTGAGGACCGCGACTTGTCAGGCTGACCAAGTCACGGTCCAAGTCGTACTAGTGTGAATGCTGTCTTAGTGGGACTGCAACCTTGTGGTGGACAAATCTGGCACTAAGTGACACTTTATGGGGAAAAGTAACACCAATACAGTGATCAGTGCTAAATAATAATTGCACGGTCACTGTACTAATGACAATGGCAAGGAAGGGGTTAACATCAGGGACAATCAAGGGGTTAAATGTTCCTGGGGAGTGCTTTCTAACTGTGTGGGGGAGGTGCTTCAACTGTGGGAAGAGCGAGATCTGTGCTCCTGCTTAGCAGAAACACAAGATCTCCATCTTCCCCCTCTGACAGAACAGCGATCTGCCTTGTTGCGTGTGTTACGTAGGCAGACCACCGTTCCGCCCTTCTCAGAACGATGGTCAGGTTCCCGGCAGACATTGGCTCCTGCTGTGTCCAATAACAGCGGTAGATGATCGCCGGTGGTGCGCATGCGCACCCCAGACCTATTTCATGAAATGATATACCTGTACGTGATTTCGCACAATAGAGCCGCCGCCCCTCAGTACATGTACGTAGGGAGGTCAGCAAGTGGTTAAAGTGGTTCTAAAGATTCAAGTTTTTTTTTATAGGGTTGTACGAGTACTGATACTTTCGGTCAAGTACTCGTCGATGCAGAGTACCGATACTTTGCAGTGCAATTTGCGCCAATATAAAATGGGCGCAAATCCCACTGCAAAGAATCGCATTTGATTGGAACAGGAATAAGATGCGATTCTTGCCTGAATCACATGCGATTTCCCCACCGCTCCTGTGTGTTTTTGTATGGAAAAGGGAAAAGCGCCATCTAGTGGGCAGTTTATTAAAAATGGTATAACTCGCGTTAAAAAAATGTCTGGTCAAATGGAAAATCTGCATAGGTGCCCCGGTCCTGCCGATGATAGAAAATCATGGCCGCTGGAGGTGCTCACAGGGCTGGAGAATTTCCGGGACCCCTGTGGATATAGGGAGGAGGTGATGTCAGCTTAGGGGCAGGCACCTTTACATCTCCTCCAATCCAGTGGCCGTGATTTGTTATCATCGGTAGGACCGGGACACCTATGCTGGTTTTGCATTTGACCAGACGTACTTAACCACTCCTGCATCGGAAGGATTTGCCCCCTTAATGACCAGGCCATTTTTTGCGATTCGGCACTGCGTTACTTTAATGGAAAATTGCGCGCTCGTGCGACGCTGTACCCAATTAAAATCAATGTCCTTTTTTTCCCACAAATAGAGCTTTCTTTTGGTGGTGTTTGATCACTTCTGTGTTTTTTTTTGTTTTTTTTTTCATTTTTTTTGCGCTATAAACAAAAAAAGAGCAACAATTCGGAAAAAAAAACAACAATAATTTTCACTTTCTGCTGTATAACATTCCCAAAAAAAAATTAAATTTTTAACATTTTAGGCCAATTTGTTTTCTGCTACATATTTTTGGTAAAAAACAAATTGCAATAAGCGTATTTTGATTGGTTTGCGCAAAAGTTATCGCGTCTACTAACTACGGAAATATTTATGTCATTTTTATTGTTTTTTTTTTTTTTTTACTAGTAATGGCGGTGATCTGCAATTTTTTGCGGGACTGCGACATTGCGGCGGACAGATTGGACCCCTAACTGACATTTTTGACACTTTTGGGGGTACCAGTGACATTACTACAGTAATCAGTACTAAAAATATGCACGGTTACAGTAATAATGACACTGGCAGGGAAGGATTAAATGTGAGCCTAGGGGAGTGATTCTAAGTGTATGGGGGATGGGCTTTTGAAATGATCACAGAGATCCTATAAAGAGCTCTGTGATCATTCCAGAGAGAAGAACAGTCAGATGTGTTTACAACAGCTGACCGTTCTTCTCTGTCAGCGGGGAGCGATCGCGGGTGGCAGGCGGCTACCTACGTCGGTTCATGCAGGAGGGGCTGCTTGCCGCAGTAAAACTGCTGCGGGCGGTCCGGAAGCAGTTAATATGAGTTTTAAGATTTTTATTAAACTGCCCAGTAGATGGCGCCTCTCTTTCTATACACACACCATTCATTTTGTATTGACGCAAATCTCAACGCAAAGTATCGGTTTTTGGTATCGGGAGCATTTTCACCAGTACGGGTACTGGTGAAAATGCTTGGTATTGGTGCTTTCCTAGTTTTTTTTTTTTTTCTGCTATGCTTTCTATGCATGATGGTAAAAAAATGTTTGTGTTTAGCAGCCCCCCTTATACTTACCTGAACCCCACCTCAATCCAGGGAGGAGCATTAGAGCAGCGGCTCTCCCGAGTCTCTCTCCTCATTGTCTCACGCAACAGCAGGAGCCATTGACGGCTCTTGCTGCTGTCAGTCACAGCCAGTGAGCCAATGCAGGGAGAGAGCAGGGGGTGGGGCTGAGCCATGCTCCTGTGTGAATGGACACACAGAGCGCGGCTCTAGAGCGAGCCTGCTCGCATGCCCCCATAGCAAGAGCCTTGCTATTGGGGGGCACTCAGCAGGTGGGAGGAGCCAGGACTGCCGGCGAGGGACAAAAAAAGAAGAGGATCGGGCTGCTCTGTGCAAAACCATTGCACAGAGCAGGTAATTATAATATAAATGTAACACCCTCTAGTGTGTGATACTAGTAGTGGCAGTGCAAGAAAATTTACTCTCATGCTTAACCACTTAAGCCCCAGCCCTATTTCGGACACTTTTTGTTTACAAGTTAAAACCAGTATTTTTTCCTAGAAAACTACTTAGAACCCCCAAACATTATATATATTTTTAGCAAAGACTCTTGCATTTCACTGCATTTAAAAAATACTATGGGATGGCGACAAACTACGGCCAATAGAGATCTGAATAGGCGACGTTTTAAATTTTTTTAACGGTTACCAGTTTAGAGGTAGAGTTTAGCTCTTTTTTTTTTAATTATTGCCCACGCTCTGGCGATCGCGGCGATACCTCACATGTGTGGTTTGAACAGCGATTTCATTCTCGGCTTGACTAACGGTGACGGGGCGGCTAAAATTTATTTATTTTTTTTCCTATTTATTTTATTTTATTTTTTTTTTACTTTATTACAGGTTTTTAAAAAAAAAAAATAAAAAATCTGATCACTTTTATTGCTGTCACAAGCAATGTAAACATCCCTTGTGACACCAATATGTAGTGACAGGTACTCTTTATTGAGGGATCGAGGGTCTAAAAGACCCTAGACCCCTCCACTACACTTCCATGTATGCAAAACGCCGAAAAACGGCGATTTTGCATACAGCAGTTTTTTAAATTTGCCGCCTTTTCAGCACAGTAACCCGGAAGTGACGAAGTCATGGACACCGCCTCCGGGTTACGTCATCGGAGACCCGATCAAAGCCGTTTCCGGCATTGATCGGGACTCCATCCAGCCAGCCGGCTGGGTGCTCGGGGCTCCCGGTGGGACGGGAGCCCCGAGCAAAGTCACGGAAGGCGGCGGAAGGGGGGGCGTCCCCTCCCGCTCACCCGGGTAACGATCGTGCGGCTCCCGGGCCGCATCGGTCGTTACCGACGGAAAGCCGACCATCGGCTGTAAACCACAGTACCGGGATGGTGTCTCTAGCTAGAGGCATCATCCCGGTATACTACCGCAAAGTTTGCCGATGTAGTCCTACGTCACTTTGCGGTAAGTGGTTAAAGCTTTTGAGTCCTAATTGGGTCAGGTTTTACTAGAGTTCAGGGCTGGGTGACTCATCCTGCTTCTGGGACATTGGAGAATGTTCTAGAGCTAGTGGGCGGAGGCTAGGAGGGGCTGCTATGAATATTTATGGATCCTCAGCCAATCCCCACGTGTGGGCTAGCAGGGGACTGAGAAACTCCCACAAATAGAAATAGGCCATGCCAGCAGGGAGTCGGTGAAAGATGGAGATGAACTGCTGAGGAGAGGCTGTCGGTGGCCCTTCAGGAAACCCCTAGACTAGAGTTTTGCAGTCAGGAAGGACTGAGGGAAGAGTTTCGCCAGTCAGGAAGGGTTGGGGAAAGACTTTTGCCAGTTAGGAAGGACTGGGGAAGCAAGCAGCCAGGTGGGCTGGTATCTTCTGCGGAGGTAGAACTGGGCTCAGGGTCTACAGAAGGCAGAAGGAGAGGCTGTTCACTGATGCAGAATTAACATTAAAGATTGTTCCCCTGGAGTGAGCAGCAGGAGTTATACCTGTGAACCAAGTTTGTGCAGGACGAAGGAAGAAGAGGACTTTGTGTAAATGGAGGGAAGTTGTCCATTTGTTCATAGTTCTGGACACTTTTCAAGTTGGGCATCCCATAATTCCCTACCCCATCCAAGTTATCAACCCCTAATAAAACCTAAAAACAAGCCAAGCACTGTTTTCTGCCTCTGAATGCATGAAGGAAATGCTGTGTGCCTGGCCGTGTAGCAGTGGGGAATCCTGACTTCTGCAGCTCCTACGTGGGGTGTGCTATATAAAAAAATAAAATAAATTCCCTTCGAATCACCTAGCCAAACAGGAAGTGAGAGAAAATCCCTGCAGATTAAGGGAATTCCTTAGGGACGCAGCCTACGTCTTAGATCATAGATGCTTAGATCATAGATGCTTAGATCATAGATGCTTAGATCATAGATGCGGTGTGTCAGAGAGATAAACTGCACACCCGATTACTGCTCTGGGGCGCGCACGAGCAGCTTATCCTGCTGGATGTCATTTGACATCCAGTCAGTATGACTGATCCCCCGCCTTGCCATCATTCTGCTATAGGCCATCTTGATGGGGAGGTGCAGTTTGGTATATTTGCCCTGGGCTCTAGATGACCTTTTCCTGGCACTGCATGTAAGGAGTGTTGGTCAAGCGTTACAGTAAAGTCTAATGCATGCTTCCTCCCGGAACATTCTGGTCCCCCCACAATGTCAGTAGTGCCTCTTCTAGTAGGTTCTAAAGCTGGACAGAAGGCTGAGCAAACTTTGAGTTGTCCCTAATGAACCAAACTATATTCAGTCAGCGGGTGGCCCTATTGGCACCACTTCCATCACTTGTCAGCCGAACAGCACCTGCATCCAATCAGAACTTTGCTTCAACTTTGTCCAGCAGCAGACAACATTTCACCTTATGAAAGGATCACTTCAAATGTTCTGAATGAACCTGGAAACAAAAGCGATTTGTTTTCATATGCGTAGAAATGAGTTTACTAGTCATGGCCTGAAATGCTCGGGATTCCTTTTATCCTG
Source organism: Pelophylax lessonae (assembly GCF_965119305.1). Classification (NCBI taxonomy): domain Eukaryota; kingdom Metazoa; phylum Chordata; class Amphibia; order Anura; family Ranidae; genus Pelophylax; species Pelophylax lessonae. Next base: position 33,676,632 of record NC_138769.1, on the reverse strand, counting down.
TAGATATGCGGCCCGTCCCGTCTGTCTGTAGTATTGTGTTTTGTATACGGAGGTAGCTAGGTGCTCCCAGTCCTCACCTCGTACGCTCTACAGCCTCGGCTTTCACACTCTCCGCCAGGTGAGCTCCCTGCACAATTTAGGTAGAGTGAACTGTAAAGAGCCTGGTGACTACTGTCAGCATCACTTGTATCCCTGTGACTCCTCAGCATCCCCTGCACCCCCTTCCCTTTGACTCCTCGGCATCCCATGTACTCTCTTCCCTCTGACTCCTCGGCATCCCATGTACTCCCTTCCTTCTGACTCCTCAGCATCCCTTGTACCCCTTTCCCTCTGACTCCTCAGGATCCCATGTACTCCCTTCTCTCTGCCTCCTTGGCATCCCTTGTACCCCCTTCCCTCTGACTCCTCGGGATCCCATGTACTCTCTTCCCTCTGACTCCTCGGCACCCCATGTACCCCCTTACCTCTGACTCCTTGGCATCCCATGTACTCCCTTCCCTCTGACTCTCAGCATTCCCTGTACCCCCTTCCCTTTGACTCCTCGGCATTCCCTGTACCCCCTTCCCTTTGACTCCTCGGCATTCCCTGTACCCCCTTCCCTTTGACTCCTTGGCATTCCCTGTACCCCCTTCCCTTTGACTCCTCGGCATCCCTTGTATTCCCCCTTCCCTTTGACTCCTTGGCATCCCATGTACTCTCTTCCCTCTGACTCCTCGGGACCCCATGTACCCCCTTACCTCTGACTCCTCAGCATCTAATGCACCCTCTGACTCTTGGGCATCCCTCGTACCCCCTTCCCTTTGACTCTTGTCCTGGCACTGTATGTAAGGAGTGTTGGTTGAGGGGCGCAGTTTGGTATGTTTTCCCTGGGCCAGTGTTAATTTTGGCAGCAAATTTCAATTTAGTTTTAGTCTTAGTCTTAGGACTAAAATGGCATTTTAGTTTTAGTCCCATTTTAGTCTTCTGCAAGTGTTTTAGTTTTAGTTGTATTTAGTCGACTAAAACTCCAGTACATTTTAGTCGACTAAAACATCCTACATTTTAGTAGACTAAAACTCATTTTAGTCATCTATAACCGAATGGGTGTAGTTCAATTGTAATTTGTAATGCATTATTTAAGCATTTCTCTACAATTTCCAAACTCATTATATACTACTGCTGGTCCTGGAGTGAAAAATCTAATATGTTATTATTTATGGTATTAAGCTTTGAGCATGCACCAATTTTGGCAGAAAATTTCGATTTCGTTTTAGTTATAGTCTTTTGACTAAAATGCCATTTTAGTTTTAGTCGTATTTTAGTCATCTGAATGGTTTTAGTTTTAGTCGTATTTTAGTCGACTAAAATTGTGTTAATTTAGTCGACAAAAACGTTTTCGTCGGTTTTAGTCGACAAAATTAACACTGCCCTGGGCTCTAGATCACCACGGTAATGCACTACCATGTAAGGAGTGTTGGTCAAGTCTGATTCATGCTCCCTCCCGGAGCATTCTGGTCCCCTCACAATGTCAGTAGTGCCTCCCCTACTAGGTTCTAAAGCTGGACAGAAGACTGAGCAAATTTTGAGTTGTCCCTAATTAACCGGACTAAATTCAATCAGCGGGTGGCCCTATCGGCACCACTTCCACCACTTGTCAGCCGAACAGTGCCTGCATCCAATCAGAACTTTGCTCCAACTTTGTCCAGCAGCAGACAACATTTCACCTTATGAAAGGGATCACTTCAAATGTTCTGAATGAACCTGGAAACAAAAGCGATTTGTTTTCATATGCGTAGAAATCAGTTTATTAGTCATGGCCTGAAATGCTCTGGATTCCTTTTCTGGATTCCTTTTCTCCTGCAGACATGCGGCCCGTCCCGTCTGTCTGTCTGTCTGTCTGTAGTATTGTGTTTTGTATACGGAGGTAGCTAGGTGCTCCCAGTCCTCGCCTCGTACGCTCTACAGCCTCGGCGTTCACACTCTCCGCCAGGTGAGCTCCCTGCACAGTTTAATGTGTGCAAGCTGTTTGCTGGAACTTCTTGAATTTTTCAGGAATAGTTTAGATATTGATATTCCAAGGTAATTGTGTTGCTACTGTAAGATGCTATGTACACAGAGCAAGCATTCCTGAAAACCGCAATTTAAAGGCTATTTAAACCCAAAAACAAAAATGTATTCTATTGCAGCTTGCTGGTCCTTAGATGTGGTTGCTGCATTAGTTTATGTAATAAACATGTGGACGTATTTTTAATCCAGATCAGCCTAGGGTGACAACACTTTTCCTCTATAGTTAGAGTGAACTGTAAAGAGCCTGGTGACTAGAGTCAGCATCCCTTGTATCCCTATGACGCCTCAGTATCCCTTGCATCCCCTTCCCTTTGACTCCCCGGCATCCCATGTACCCTCTTCCATCTGACTCCTCGGCATCCCTTGTACCCCCTTCCCTTTGACTCCTCGGCATCCCATGTACCCTCTTCCATCTGACTCCTCGGCATCCCATGTACCCCTTCCCTCTGACTCTTTTGCATCCCATGTTCCTCCTTCCCTCTGACTCATCGGCATCTCATGTTACCTTTGACTCCTCGGCATCCCTTCTACCGCTTTCCCTTTCACTCCTTGGCATCCTTTGTACCCCTTCCCTTGTACCCCCTTCTGTGGTACCCCCTTTTCTCTGACTCCTTGGCATCCGATGTACTCCCTTCCTTCTGACTCCTTGGCATCTAATGCACCCTCTTCCCTTTGACTCCTCGGCATCCCTTGTACCCTCTTCCCTTTGACTCCTCGGCATCCCTTGTTCCCCCTTCCCTTTGACTCCTCGGCATCCCATGTACCCTCTTCCATCTGACTCCTCGGCATCCCATGTACCCCCTTCCCTCTGACTCCTCTGCATCCCTTGTACCCCCTTCCCTCTGACTCCTCTGCATCTAATGCCCCCTCTTCCCCCTGACTCCTCGGCATCCCATGTACCCTCTTCCCCCTGACTCCTCGGCATCCCATGTACCCCCTTCCCACTGACTCCTCGGCATCCCACGTACCCCTTTCCATCTGCTTCCTCGGCATCCCTTGTACCCCCTAACCTCTGACTCATTGTTATCCCTTGTGTCCCCTTCCCTAGTGCTGTGGCAATCCACAAATATCCATTTTGGACTTTATACGCTGCAGTTAGGGGGATTTTAGATGGACAATTCTGCCACTAAAGACAAACCACCAATGGCAGGACTTGTATGGGGCTGCCAGATGCAGCAAAATGTTGCTCTGTCGCTTGCCCGAATGATGGCGTGATGCAGAGGCGTAACTAGAAGCTTGAGGGCCCTGATGCAAGAAACCATGAAGGGCCCCCCAGAACCCTTGCCAGGGCCCTTCCTTTCAAGCCTGGGGCTCTTCCCACTGACCTGGGGCCCTTTACTCTCGTTGTCGGGCCCTTTATTACAGTCCTGCAGCGGGACCCTTTCACAAATTCTGCAGTGGGCCCCCTTCCTGCCATCTTGGGGCCTCCCCACGGTGGTGAAATGCCAGGGCCCAGTTGCAAGTGTGACCTTTGCGATCCTGGAAGTGCACCCACTGGTGTCAGTAGTTTTTATATTTTTTGGTATTTGAATTTTATTATTTTGATAATTTTATATTTTTTTACAATGTCACTGACTATGACTCTGTCCATTCAGAAAAGGAAGGAGTTGGTAAATTACAGCAGCATACAGAGGAACCAATCTCCTCCATTTTCCTCCTGCAGCTACAGGAGGAAAAAGGAGGACAGTGATTTCTCTACATGCTGCCCCCACCGCCCCTCCTATCCAGGTGTACAGGGGAGCCGCACAGGCTCCCTGGAGCATGGGGCCCGGTTGCAATTGCAACCCCTGCAACCCCTGTAGTTACGCCCCTGGCGTGATGCTAAATCTTGATCGCTAGCGATTTAGCGATTAGCGCAACATCTCACTGCCTCAGCTACAGAAGGAGTGATTACATACAAATAAAAAGGAGCTGGTGATTTCAAGAAATCGCGAGCGCCAGGATCGCTAGCAACAGAGTCATCTGTCGGACATTGAACTCCAGCCGTTTGGCAGAGCATTGTGCCCATCATTGATTGCCATACCGGTGCATAGCATTTTATTATTCGTTTTTTGATCCATTACGCTTGAGGTAAGTGCAAGCGTCTGAGTGCACTTGTAAAAAGAACAATTGAGTTGAATCACGTCTGTGATTCTTTTTTTCTTTTTATTTGCACTAACATTCACAGTTTTTAAAGTGTAACTACACTTTTGTGGGGAAAAAAAAAAAAACAAATAAAGAAATAAACAATATAGCGTATACAATTGCAACACAAGTCATATTGTAATTGAATGTTCATAAAAATTACCTTTCCTTCTCAATCTGTTGTAATTTTCTGAAAATGCAATACAATATGGCGACCTGGAGCTGTTGTGTACACAGAATGTATACTGAGCACACCCCCAGAAACATCATTTACTGCTTGTTTGATTGGCTCACCAATTTTCCCAGAAGTCTGCCTAAGATACAAGCAAGATTTTTTATATATATCTACGCTTATTGGAATTTGTTTTACCAAAAACATGTAGCAGAATATATTATTGACCTAAATTTATGAAGAAATTTAATTTTTTTTTTTATTGGATATGTTTTATAGCAAAAAGTAAAAAATATTGTTTTTTTTGCCAAAATTGTTGTCTTTTTTTTTTTTTTTTGTTTATAGCGCAAACAATAAATGCAGAGGTGATCAAATACCACCAAAAGAAAGGTCTATTTGTTGGGGAAAAAAAGGACATACATTTCATTCATGTACAGCGTGATTGCAATTGTTAGTTAACTACTTTTTACTTGTTTTACTGCAGCAGGCTGGCTCGGCTGCACGAAGCGACGTAGGGGTACATCGGTTTGCAGGAGTGGTGCGGGGGGACGAACGCGCACTGCTGGCAGCGCGATCCCGCCCCTACTAGGCAGCGGGAATAGCCGATCCGCGGGACAGGTGGCCGCGATTGCCGCAGGGCACCCGCGATCGCTCCCTGCTGAGAGAGAAGGACGGTCAGCTGTTGTAAACACAGCCGACCGTTCTCTCTGAAATGATCACAGAGCGCCTGTGATCCTTCTATATAGGATCACATGTCTCTATGGTCATTTCACAAGCCCATCCCCCCATACTGTTAGAAAACACCCCCTAGGCTCACACTTAACCCTTTGATCACCCCTAGGTTAACCCCTTCCCTTCCAATGTCATTATTACAGTAACGGTGCATATTTTTAGCACTGATTACTGTAGTAATGTCACTGGTCCCCCAAAAGTGTCAAAAATGTCAGTTAGGGGTCCAATCTGTCTGCCGCAATGTCGCAGTCCCGCTAAAAATCCATCACTTCCCTTAGTAAAAGCACCACCAATCACCAATTGCAGATCGCCGCCATTACTAGTAAAAAAAAAAACTCTTTCCCCTAATTTGTAGATGCGATAAGTTTTGCGCAAACCAACCAAAATACGCTCATTGCGATTTTTTTTTTTTTTTTTTTTTTACCTAAAACATGTAGCAGAATACAAATTGGCCTGAAAGGATGAAAAAATTAAATTTTTACTTTTTTTTTTTTGGGAATGTTATATAGCAGAATGTGATTTTTTTTTTTTTTTTTTGAATAGTCGCTCTTTTTCTGTTTATAGCGCAAAAAATAAAAATCGCACAGGTGATCAAATGCCACCAAAAGAAAGCTCAATTTGTGGGAAAAAAAAGGACATTAATTTTATTTACAGTGTTGTACGGCTGCACAGTGCTGAAAAGCAAAAAATGGCCTGGTCGTTAAGGGGGCAAAACCTTCCGGTCCAGAACTGGTTAAAGTAACGCAGTGCCGTATCACAAAAAATGGCCTGGTTATGCAGGGGGGTAAATCTTCCGAAGGTCAAGTGGTTAAAAAGTTGCTCTGGTCTTGAATCCTGGACCGGTTAAGCCCCACTGGGCAGTTCATGAGTCCATGTATATTTCTATATCTTCCCCACCCTGGGATATGTGGTTATTGGTGTCCGGGGCTGGGGTGGGTGTCCACTCGCTGGCAGGGCAGTGCTAGAACCTTCCCTGTGATTAGTATTCAGGGGGGAGAACGGGAAGAATGTCAGCTGCTTGTGAAGTTGCACAGCTGTGTTTTCCCTCTATGACGAAATGCCTTCCTTTTGTGAACCGCTTTGCTTGTTTTGGAAGGATTCGTGTATTCGTGCCATTTTTTTTTTTTTAGTCAACCAGCTGAATAGTTTTCTGTGCGCCAAAAGAAAAAAAAAAGGACTTCGCCCTCCCTTAGGTTGAAACACAGCAGCTGGCTATAATATAAGGTGTGTACACATCCAGACATAAATGTCACCAAACAATTCAACCCTTGTGCAGAAGGAAAGCCGCGTCCTCCACCTCAAACAGAAATTCACACTTTCCGGTGTCAGGATGCCTATTTTGCCAATGTGGTCCCTCTGGCCACACTGTAAGGCAAGGGTGTTAAACTCTATTTCATCACGGCCCACAACAAAATGACGGTAGCCCTCAAAGGGCCGGTTGTATCTGTAAGACTAGATGTCCAGATCATAGACCCCCCTTATATCAGCTGTAAAGACACCCCAATCCTCCATTTCATCAGGGGCCACAACCAAATTACAGTCGCCCTCAAAGGGTCGGTTGTTTCTGTAAGACTAAATGTCCAGAGCTCCCCCCACCCTTACATCAGCTGTCAAGAGACCCCCCCAACCTCTAATTCATCACTGGCCACAACAAAATGATGGTTGCCCTCAAAGGGCCGGTTGTATCTGTAAGACTAGATGTCCAGAGCACCCCCCCCCCTTACATCACCTGTCAAGAGACCCCCCCCCCCCATCCCTCTGGCCACACTGTAAGGCAGGGGTGTCAAACTCCATTTCATCACGGGCCACAACAAAATGATGATTGCCCTCAAAGGGCCGGTTGTTTCTGTAAGACTAGATGTCCAGAGCACCTCCTCTTACATCAGCTGTCAAGAGACCCCCCCCATCCTCCATTTCATCACTGGCCACAGCAAAATGATGGTTGCCCTCAAAGGGCCAGTTGTATCTGTAAGACTAGATGTCCAGAGCAAAGACCCCCCTTATATCAGCTGTAACGACACCCCAATCCTCCATTTCATCACGGGCCACAACCAAATTACGGTCGCCCTCAAAGGGCCGGTTGTATCTGTAAGACTAGATGTCCAGAGCACCCCCCCCCTTACATCACCTGTCAAGAGACCCCCCATCCTCCATTTCATCACGGCCCACAACAAAATGACGGTTGCCCTCAAAGGGCCGGTTGTATCTGTAAGACTAGATGTCCAGAGCACCTCCTGTTAAATCAGCTGTCAAGAGACCCCCCCCCCCATCCTCCATTTCATCACGGGGCCACAACAAAATGACGGTTCGCCCTCAAAGGGCCGGTTGTTTCTGTAAGACTAGATGTCCAGAGCTTCCCCCCCCCCTTACATCAGCTGTCAAGAGACCCCCCCCCCCATCCTCTATTTCATCACGGGCCACAACATAATGATGGTTGCCCTCAAAGGGACGGTTGTATCTATAAGACTAGATGTCCAGAGCTTCCCCCCTTACATCAGTTGTCAAGATACTACCCCCCCCCCCCCATCCTCCATTTCATCACGGCCCACAACAAAATGACGGTCGCCCTCAAAGGGCCGGTTGTATCTGTAAGACTAGATGTCCAGAGCACCCCCCTTACATCAGTTGTCAAGATACTCCCCCCCCCCCCCCCCATCCTCCATTTCATCACGGCCCACAACAAAATGACGGTCGCCCTCAAAGGGCCGGTTGTATCTGTAAGACTAGATGTCCAGCGCACGGACCCCCCCCCTCCCTTATATCAGCTCCCAAGAGACCCCCCCATCCTCCAGTGGTTGAAAAAAAAAAAAAAGCCAAATGCCTGCAAAAGTTGCATGAGGCCAAACTCTGGATCCCAGCATATCTTTTGGTTAATTATTCAAGGAAGGAATCGGTTCTTAGTATCTCTGAATGTTTTTCCCACAATATTTACATATATTCCTATAGATTTTTTATCATAGATCACGCACGTTTTTTTTTTTTCTTCCTTATTGTATGCAATTTACTGTAATTAAATAACTACTTTATATGCTCTAGTGATCATAAAACTAGATTATAAGAGAAAGAATATAAAGATTATGATGATAAAGATTTATTTTGCACATAAACTAGTAACACAAGGTCAGGATGTGGGTGTTCCTTCTCTACATGTGAAAGCTGAACCAGGAATAAAATAGCGGCATTCCCATGATGCAATAGGGAATTCCTGGTTCTGGAACATGGCATAGAGACGGGGACAGTATTATCCAGGTTTTCTGGTCCTGGAGCTGCCTATTACCTGCTCTCCCAATGCAGATGTAGCACTGCCCCCTTGAGGACTGCTGGATTCCACACCTTCGGGTCCCCCTGCGTTACCATTAGCAATTTCAGAATGCACAGATTAACATTTTACTTCTTGGCTCAGTCAATGATCAGTCCAGGGGGGATGTAGTTGTTTTTGGTGTTTTTATTTAAATTAGGGATGGTAGAAGGAAATAGTGGGATACTCCCAAATTATTACTATTCACAGTGCGGAGGACTCCTACTTCTGACGATGCAGCCAGGCTGCTATTTCACCCTGCTACTAGGTGAATTTGGATTAAGTCTCTATCCAGATGTCTTGATGGACTAGATTATCTTCAGGATACTCTCCTAGTATCCCCTTTTACTTGCCACACTGACACCCGTCCTTTGACTATCCTACACTGGGGTGGCCCCCCTCAGGTCAGGCCCCTAGACACGACCCCGTGTACTCACGATACTGTTTTTCAGGGGTCTCCAGTGTCTCTCCCCCTTCAGTCAGCTCTCCTGGACCTTTGGGTTCAGTTCCGTTCCTCTGGTCCCCAGGCCGACCTCCTGCGACCACGTGCCACCACTACAGAGGAGGAGGCAGCCGCCACCCTCCCTCCGGGACTCTGCTCACCAGCCAGAATGCACCGAGACAGCCTGTTTCTGCCAATCACCAGGTCTGTATCAAAGCCTATGTATCCATTGGTCAGGTTTCCTCCCACTCTCCAACATGCCTCCCTATTGGACCAGTGAATCACACACTGAGCACACTGAGCAGACCTCACTCACAGACCCTGCTCACTGGTAGGCAGAAAGCAATATAGATTTCCCTGCTGCTCCTTTGATGGGCAGACAGAGTCAAAAACGATACTCTCTCATAGTGATCGACCGATACCATTTTTTTAAAGCCAATATCGATATTTTGTCCATTGAATATCAGTATCGGCCGATATTGGCCGATATTTTTGTATATTTAAACTTTTTTTTTTTTTTTTATCTTGACAGGTACTCTTGTGGAGGGATCTGGGGGTCCAAAAGACCCCAAACCCCTCCTCTGCACTTAAAAGCATTCAAAACGCCAAGTTTTTTTAATTTGGCGCCAGTACCCGGAAGTGATGTCATGACATCACTTCCGGGTTTTTGCATGGAGACCCGATCAGAGCTGAATGCGGCTTTGATCGGGCCTTTGGCGGCCGTGCAGGCTGGTTGCCCGGGTCTCCCGGTGGGACAGGAGACCCGGGCGAGCCGCGGAAGGCGGCGGGAGGGAGGGGGGGTGGCCCCTCCCGCTCCTTGCAATGACAGCCGATCGGCTTCTCAGCCGCATCGGTTGTCATTACAAGACAGCCGACCGTCGGCTATGGACACCGGTACCGGATTGATGCCTCTAGCTGCAGACATCACTCCGGTACAAGCACTTTCCCTAAATATCGGTAACCTTGGTGGCAGTTCCAATATATCGGGGAAAGTGCAGATCGGCCCTCGATATATTGACATTGCCGATAATTGGTCGATCCCTACTCTCTCACTAGCACCTACCCAAGAGGGTGCTACATAGAGAAAATTACTGGTTTTGATTGTTGAATCAAACCTGTTTTTCTCCATTATGCTGCCCGCATTAATGGCTACATTAACATCCCCCCCCCCCCCCCCAAAAAAAAAAAAAAAAATTTAAAATCTAATTTTTTCATAATTTTAGGCCAATTTGTATTCTGCGACATATTTTTGGTAAAAAAAAAATTGCAATAAGCGTATTTTTATTGTTTTGCGCAAAAGTTATTGCGTCTACAAACTAGGGGCAAAAATTTTGTCATTTTTATTTATTTATTTATTTATTTATTTACTAGTAATGGCGGCGATCAGCAATTTTTATCGGGACTGTGATACTGCGGTGGACAGATCAGGCCCCTAACTGACAGCAGGTGAGCGGATGCCCTCTAACAGGCGCTGCCATGATGGATCTGAAATGACAGGTGCTCTTTAAATGTAAGGACTTATTCTTGCTGGTGGTTAGAATTTTTAAAATTTGCAAACAAACCAAGGGTTTCCTATTTAGAATAGTAGGCTGTCAGCAGGGGAGGACTGGGCCATGGGGCAGGGGGGCAATTGCCCCCTGGGCTGCTCTGATGCCCCATAAAAAGGCTGCACTGCTTCTGCCACAGACTTGCTAAAGTATTCCTGCAGAAGAGAAGTAAAAAGTCCCTGCCGCTGACCTACTGAGTGCAGTTTGAAGACAAGGACAAAGAGCAGACCTCGCCCCACCAGCATGGATGGTGTAAACTATTTCTGAGCAGAGGCCAATTCCATGCCCCACTGGAGACTCTTCTGCCCTTGACAAAACCCCAACCGAGCGGTCCCAGCTCCCCCCAACCGCCCCCTGCTGGCCAGGTCGGGAACCCAGATTCAGCCGGTAAGTAGAGAGTCTCTGGAGCAGGGCTTCAGCTTGGAATGGGGGTCAGGAGGAGGATTGGGAGAGTGGGGGGGGGGGGTGAGGGAAAGTAGGAGGGGGGGGCGAGTCGCTGCACCATGGGCCTCTGGCTTGCACTTGCCCCCTGGGCCGAAAGCTGCCAGTCTGCCCCTGGCTGTCAGGTTAGTAAAACAGCGATATCTGAACCGTTTCAATCATACAGTTTGTAGTGTACATACAGTAGATTTGCAAAACAATGGGATAAAAGAATATTCCTGAACTTTTGTTTTTGTCTTGTGGTTACTGTGAAAAAGTGTGAATGCATCAATGCATTGCAAAGCATTTTTTTATTAAAATAAATTTGATAAATAAAATATAAAAAAAAATCAGATTTTAAATCAAAACAATCCTATTTAAATAAAAAAATTTTTATTTTTTAAAAAAAATTGATTTGTATCCACTCTGCGCAGAGGTGATCAAATACCCCAAAAAGAAAGCTCGATAGGTAGAAAAAAAATGACATACATTTTTTTTTGGGTACAGCAATTGTCAGAGTAACGCTGTGCCGTATCGCATAAAATTGGCCTGGTCATGAATGGGGGTAAATCTCCTGGAGGTCAAGTGGTTTAATGAAGTCGCAAGCCGCAATAAAATTGGAAGTGCAAGATGCACCGAAGTAGTAGGATGTGTCAAAGCCGCTCCGGTATGAACCAGGGCTAAGGGCTCTCTCAACTCTTTTTTTTTTTCAGGAGGATACTACGGGACTTTATATGGGTCTCCAATCAGATTTTTCGGTCTGAATCCTCAGACATTTGAGGACCACCACTTGAATTCCACTCGTTTTTTGCTTTTTTCCAACCCTCATTATGGTCAGGATTGAAGTTGTTCACCGGTTTATGAAAATTTCCATCGTCTGTCTACTTTACTGAGCCCCCATTCACACTTAAGCCTCGTACACACGCAACGATTGTTGGCCGTGAATTTTCGGGCCAACGTCCGATCGGCCGATTGTCGGCTTGTTAGTATGATGCTTCCGACAACCGACTGCAACTTTTCGGCCGAACAAAATCAGGTGTGCATGCTATAAAATTTTTGTTGCCCGTCAACAGAACGGCCGATTGTTCGTCAGTCAGTACAGATTTCGGTAAACAAAAATGTGATGAGCAAGACTGGGCATGCTCAGAGAAGAAAAAACACACGGAAAGTAAACCAGAACATGACATCACTTCTGAAGTTGGTTTTTGTTGGCCGATAATATTCGTGTGCAGTCTAGAGCACATTTCAACCAACACAACAACACTGGACAAAAGACGGCCGATCGGTCGGCCAACAATCGGTGCGTGTGTACGAGGCATTAGGCGTACACAATCTCGGCCAATTTTTTAGTGTTTTTTTGTGCTTCTCTGCATGCATTTTCAGGCTTGGGTGTCGTTGTTTTATCCAAAACTAGGAGAATAGGCAAGGAATTGCACAAAGAACTTGTTTTCAGGAATTTTTAGGTGCTCCCATTGAAGTCCTATAGTGGGGAAAAAAATGCATTCTATTGCCCCAAAGAAGTTCGTACTTTTTCAAGCTTCCAGTGACTCAATGCTCTGGTGTGAATGAGAACCACTGAATATAATGGTGATATTTGATATTGAGCATTAGGACATATACAAAAATGTTTCCAGGATAGGCACCGCCATCCCTCAAATTACAAACAAAGATTAACCACTTTACCACCGGAGGATTTTGCTGTCTTACGTCCAGGCCACTTTTTGCGATTCGGCGCTGTGCGTCTTTAACTGACAATTGCGCGGTCATGCGACGCCGTACCCAAATTAAATTTACGTCCTTTTTTTCCCACAAACAGAGCTTTCTTTTGGGGGTATTTGATCACCTGTGCGATTTTTACTTTTTGTGCTATAAACAAAAAAAGAGCGTTTATTTTGAAAAAACAACAATATTTTTAACATTTTTTTAGCAGAAAACAAATTGGCCAAAAATTTAAAAAAAAATTGATTTTTACATTTTTTTGGGAGGGGGAATTTCATATAAAAAAATGTGAAAAATATTGTTATTTTTTCAAAATTTACGCTCTTTTTTTGTTTATATTTTTTTTATAGTAAAAATCGCACAGGTGATCAAATACCACCATAAGAAAGCTCTGTTTGTGGGAAAAAAAGGACGTAAATTTCGTTTGGGTATGGCGTCGCACGACCACGCAATTGACAGTTAAAGTCGCACAGTGCCGAATCGCAAAAAGTGGCCCAGACGTAAGACAGCAAAATCCTCCGGTGGTAAAGTGGTTAAACAACCAAGGTGGGATCCACTTCTCCAAACAGGTATTGGTCCCTGTAAGGCAACAACCCACAACATAAGACACCGCCTTCCAGGGTAGAATCTGATCACAGCTAAAATATGGCCGCCGCACAAGCTCTATGAATGTGGCAGCGTGACGTCATTACGCAAAGGCTCCACCCTACCTGTTTCGTGCAACGGCACATCTTCAGGGGTCAAAGGTGCTGACATGTCACCTCTATGTTTAAATATCTTGCACCATCCTGCCCCATTGAGTTTGATAAAGTCGCTGCAATTTAGACGCGTTTTCTATGATTTATTGATAATTTATAATATTTAGGCGATGCACTTTTCATCTACTTATCTGTGAGGATTTCTGCATATTGACTTCTTTTGCTAGCTGCCATTTTTCCCCATTGAGCGCTTTTTTTTTTTTTTTTTAATTTCTTGCTTTTTTGTTTTGAGTTCCTTCGTTTTTATTCCTTTTTATTGGCCAAGTTAGTAAAATGTCCTTTTTGTATAACTTTAAAGCACCCATTTCACCTCTATCCTTCTTTCAGGTTGGATTCCCAGTGTGTTGGACATGAGCGATGAGACCTGCCCTATGGACGGACTGCTTGGTGGTCGACCCTCAAAGATGAGATGACCTGACACTGCAGTTTGCGATTTGGCATTGGCGGCGTGGCGATTCGGAGCCAGCGATGGGACTGAGTAGCTCCATTGGCTATTTCCTCTGTAGGATAAGACTGCTGCTGTTCATTGCCGTGTGTTTGATGATAGTTGGCTGGACCAGCTTCTACTTGCGTGACAGCGCACATTATATTCCTAAATATAAACAGGTCCCGGACCATTTTTGGAGGTGTCCGTCATCTGACAGGAGGGTGGAAGACAAAACCCCTCCATCGTTTGTGGAACAGACTACCAAAGAAGAATCAGAGGTGAAAGTTTGCCCTTCTCTGTCTCCAAATCTGAGTGAGTACACTACAGTGTTCTGCGCACAACCATAGGACCCAAAAAAATGGCACAGCGGTGTACTGAGTATTTTGGGCTGTTTGTTGTAAATTAAAGCGGAGTTCCGGGCACAAAAACGATATTTTTTTTTTTGTGCCCCTCCGCTAGGTATGCCTCACCTGAAAAGGAATTGGATAGTTATTTTTTTTTTTTGTTTACTTACCTTGCAATTGAAGATCGAAGATACTCACCTCAGAGTACTTCCTCCCTCGGAGCCGCGGCTCACCCCGTCACTTCCTGCCTCGCTATGATTCCTGGGAGCTGAACGTCACAGCTCCCAGGAATCAATGCGACGGCACCGGCCCCGCTCGTCATTTCCGGGCGACGCCGCATTCCCCTGCTAAACAGCTTCTGGGCATGCCCAGAAGCTGTGGAGGAATGCGGCGCCGCACCGGAAGTGACGAGAGGGGCCGGTGCAGACGCATTCTGGGACAAGAAGACGCGGAAGAAGACACAGAAGAGGACCACGTCGGCTTCAGCTGCCCACAAGAGAGATGGAAACGCTGTGGAAGAAATTTTATAAGTACTGTATTTTCTGGCGTATAAGACTACTTTTGAACCTCAAAATAATCCCTGAAAAATGGGGGGTCGTCTTATACACCGAGTATAATATCTCCAAGGTAACCCAAATATAAGTATTACCGGTAGATGTGATCTCTCAAGACGCTGGCTGTGTGGAAATCCTGTACCGGTATACCGTATGTACCGTAGCTTCGGTTACATACAGTGTACCGCGCTGAGCCAATCAGGGAGAGCGATGTATTCTATTATTGAATGCAAAGCCTGCTCGGATTGGCGGAGTAACATCAGCCCGCCTCTCTGACTCTGCCAATCCGAGCAGGCATTGCATTCAATAATAGAATACATCACTTACTGTGATTGGCTCAGCGCGGTATACTGTATGTAGCCGAAGCTACGGTACATACGGTATAGCGGTACAGGATTCCCACACAGCCAGTGTCTTCAGATTACATCTACTGGTAATAATTATATTTAGGGTACCTTGGAGATATTATGAGAGATTACATGTATTACAGTACTTGGGGTACCTTGGAGATCTATGAGAAATCTGACGTTTTTCAATGGTGTTGCCTTGCTTTGGAAGGGGGGTAGTCTTATACGGCGAGTATAGCCCAAAACCTATGTTTTAACTTGAAAATTAGGGGGGGTCGTCTTATACGCCCAGTCGTCTTATACGCCGGAAAATACGGTAAGTATTTCTTCTAAAAGGTAAGTGCGAACCGGGACAGATCAGAGGCTAGCCATTGTGGAATGTGCTAGCCCTGACTGTCCCGGGGGTATGTTTAGTAAAAAATGACTCCTGTGCCCGGAACTCCGCTTTAAAAGGGAGGATATTTTTAACAACTTACTACGGCTACACGGCTTAGCTCCCAACTGTCCCTGATTGCGAGCGACTGTCCCTGATTTTAAATAACTGTCCCTGATTCAGAAAAAAGTCCCTCTGTCCCTCTTTCCTCCTCATTTTTCCCTCATTGTGGTCTGATCTAAATAGTTTAGGGATAGACCGATATGTTTTTTCCAGGGCCGATACCGATATTTTGGTCACAAAGTATCGGTTTCGGACGATATATTCTGCACATCCAATGCAGAGTGACCAGTGCCCTCATCAATGCAGAGTGACCAGTGTCCCCCTCCAATGCAGAGTGACCAGTGTCCCCCTCCAATGCAGAGTGACCAGTGTCCCCCTCCAATGCAGAGTGACCAGTGTCCCCCTCCAATGCAGAGTGACCAGTGTCCCCCTCCAATGCAGAGTGACCAGTGTCCCCCTCCAATGCAGAGTGACCAGTGTCCCCCTCCAATGCAGAGTGACCAGTGCCCCCATCCAATGCAGAGCGACCAGTGCCCCCATCCAATGCAGAGCGACCAGTGCCTCCATCCAATGCAGAGTGACCAGTGCCCCATCCAATGGCGGTGGCTCATTCTGTGTTTAGTATGACCGGGTCTATACTCCAGCCTGTCCTGGCTGTGTCACAGTGGTCACCTGAGTGGGAAGTTCCCCTCCGCTTCCCAGATGTAAAGAGATGCTGGGGCTGGGCAGGAAGCTGTTAAATTCAGTGTGGGATAATTTTTAACCCTTTAACATTTAATTTGGCTACAGTGTTACTTTGACAGATTAGTTGTCAGTCAAGCTATCCCATCACTGAAACCTGAAAAATGGCCTGGTAATGAAGTGATATCTACAGGCTGGTGCTCAAGTGGTCGACAAGACACCAGGGTTGATTTACTAAAACTGGAGAGTGCAAAATCGGGTTCAGCACTACATAGGAACCAATCAGCTCCCAGGTTTTTTGTCAAAGCTTAATTGAAGTTAGAAGCTGATTGGCTGCCGTGCACAACTGCACTAGATTTTGCACTTTCCAGTTTTAGTTAATCTACTCCAATCGCACTCATAGTAAATACAAAAAAGTACTAAGAACAGCGAAAATATAAATTTCAAACTTGTGTTCCTAGCGGATTCCTTAGTGCTGTTTATACCTAGAATAGTGTTTTCCTTTTGGTGTACTGGTGTAGTTTGATCTGTACCTACCCTTTCCCATACATATTGGTCAAATCAAGCAAAGGGATATATTTCGTATTTTTCTTCAAAATTTGATTTACATAAGTGTAATTCCATATTAGAGTTACTTGAAACCCATGTGACATGAGCTAACAATGCTGAAAAGTAACCTTGCCCGACAAAAAATCTTAACTGTATGTAGAATTTTAATAATATATAAAAGGTTCTGTTTGACACCTCCATCATATGGTCAATGGTTAACTACTGTACAATAAATAATGGCCAGTGGCACTGGTTGCTCAGGAAAAACCTGATAGGCTGGTTTGTACAGAAGTTGATCGTACCCTGCCTGTTCATACATGGACCGAAATTCGGCCAGTCCCCGCAGAACTGACCGAATTCCGATCCATGTGTGGTCGGACTTACTCCACCCATTCACCTTATCCATCTTATCTCCTCTTTTCCTTCTCCCTTTCTCTACCCACACCTCTCATTCACCTTTTTTTTCAACTTTTCCTCCACTTTTCCCCCTTGGGTTCTTATTCCTGTTCCCTGTTTCCTTGTTAGAATATCCTATTATACTAGACCAGCCTTTCTCAACCCTTGTACCCCTGAGGAACCTGTGAAATAATTGTCAGGTTCTCCGCAACCCATGCTAAAAAGGACTCTACCTACAGCTCATGGTACATAAGCATAATCCAGAAAGTTTTCAAGATATAAGAATACGTAATGTGGAGTACCTGCATAATTGACACCCAGGGCGGGTAATTTTGTAACCAACCCCCTACAAAATTATCAGTAATATTCTTGAAATGAATAATAGCTTCAGAAAAGAAAGGCAAACAAATAAAATGTTGGCGCCCTCTAACATTAGTTGTCTGTGTAGAAGTGACCCCTTACATTCATGGTTAGTGGAAAATTGCCCCCTTGTATTGATGGTCAGTGTAGGTTGGAGATCAATTCACTATTACTACTCAAGGAACCCCTAGCAATGTTGGGTTATGTTTTGTTTGCATCTCAACCTATTGAAAACAGACACCACCATCACTTAGTCAATGGGTAACTACTGTACCATAATCGAAGATTTTACTGCAACCCTTCCATGGGGGTGGGTTTCGGGAAGATATTGCTCTTCTGGCAATTATCTATGCATACTCAACAATATAAAACTATCTTTACCTGGAGAATTAATTGGTTCTAAAGCCAGCTGTGATAGAACACCATGCCTCGATCCTCCCCACATTCGTGACCATGAGGATCCTTCCCTTCCCCACCCATTGTCTTTCTCCACCCTGTGAGGGAACCGCTTGGGTGCTTCCTTCGGCCAAACTGTGCCTCCTGCCTCCAAACTGTTCCGAGTAGACCGAGAGCTAATACTAGCCTTATTTACCCTAAGCATCGTACACAGACAAGGTGTTGGGATAGAACCAAAGGAATGATTTTTTATTGAACAGAAATACAGGTTTTTATACACTTTTAAAAGTAGGTCAGTCACCACATGAACAATAAAACCAAATATTTACCCCCCAAAAAAAAAAATCACACAATGGTTCCATAACAAGGTAGAGCTGACACAAGGCTAATCCCATCATAATAACCTCCATGAATTAGCCAACAGACAGAGACAATAGGTGACTCAATTAACTTAATTAACAATGGGAAAAAGACACTTCACACATAACACCTTAAACCGATGAAATCAGGAGACCCCTAGCATCAGGTTGCTTTGAGCTAATGATATTAACATCTGCTCTGAGTCTCATAGTCTGAAATAATCATTGCTGGTTTTTGCCTAAAGACACCAGATATGTATATGGGTCCTCCAGTTCCCAGAGTCTGTGTGTTTTGGGAAAACATGGACTTGAATCCAAAGCAAGACAAATCCAAGGGTCCCCCAGGCACACGCCTCCCAAAGAGTAGTGTTCCCTTAAAGGCAAGGGCCCATAGTCTGTAGGCAAGAGGCTAGCCTGCAGTCCCCTCCAAAAGCCTCTGTCCTGCTTGGGTCTGTCACACCCCCTATCCCTTCTTTTCCTTCTCCCTCCCTCCATCCACATCTACCCCCTTGTGTTTCTTATTCCTGATTGTCTATCTGAATATCCTATTATACTAGACCAAGCGTTCCCACCCTTTTAACCCTGAGGAACAAATAATTTTTTAGGTTCTTGGTGAACCCCTGTTAAAAGGATTCTACCTACAGGTCATGGTACAATAAAGTTGAAGAATTATCCTGCCCAGGCCAATTCTCAGCTTTCAGCGCTGTCGCAATTTGAATGACAATTGCGCAGTCAGGTAACGCTGTACCCAAATGAAATATTTATCATTTTTTTCAAACAAATAGAGCTTTCTTTTAGTGAATGGGTGGCACTGAAGGGCACTAATGGGTAGCACTGATGGGCACTGGTAGGTGACACTGATAGGCAGCACTGATGATGGGGCATTGATAGGTGGCACTGGTGGGCATTGATAGGTGGCATTGGTGGGCATTGATAGGTGGCACTGGTGGGAACTGGCAGATGGCGCTGACCTGCACTGGTTGGTGGTACTGGTGGGCACTGGTAGGTGGCCCTGGTGGGCACAGTTGCTCTTCCTCTTCGGGACCGATGTCCCTCTGACAGCAGCAGGCGATCGGCTTTTTTTTCTCTTCACGCTGACAGCGGTAGTAAACTGCTCCGTTTTTAAAAGAAAAAAAAAAACCCTGCAAGACAATGGCTTAGTGTGCTAGTATGCGTCACATACTAGCACATTATGAGAGATTTGCCTAAGAACGAAGTCCTCCAGCAGGATGCTGTTACCGCTAACAGGGCTTCCATCCTCACTCTGTTTTTCTTCCAGGTTTGAGTACTCTGGCCATCTGATTGGCCGTGCCGTATTAATGTCACTCCCGTGCGCATGTGGAGGTCACGGGAGTCGCGTCTGCGGCACGGACATGCCGTCCTTTCAGAGTGCATGCGCCGGTGACGTCACCAGTTGTATGCAGTGTGAATATCTCCTAAACAGTGCAGGTTTATGAGTAGTGTTGAGCGAACACGGACTGTATTATTCGTGTTCGTTCCGAATAATTGGATTTTTGTTACCCGAACACGGACCCGAAAACTTTACTGTATGTTCGGGTAAAAATCCGTGTTCGGTCATTTTATTTCCGGGTTTTGTATGCATTGGCGTGCTTTTCATGGCGGGCTTTCAACAGCCAATCAACAAGCGTTTAACTGGTGTGCCTTAAGCCATCCCAGCTATGCCTACAAATGTATTAGTAGCTGTGATTGGCCATCTGAAGCATGTGACCAAGTCTTTATAAGTTCGAGACGGAGCGCCGCTGCGTCATTCTGCTGTGTTAGTTCAGGGACAGAGCACACATCATACGTGCTGGCTGCTGATTAGGGACAGACAGGCAAAAATCATTTGTATCCGGATAAAATTGAGGGACAGGTCGGAGTGTGTTAGGCAGGGCGAGTTGTAGGGCATTTTTGGGGCGAGGCTGCTGATTTTTAGGGTCAGTGTTCTACAACCCATATTGCTGTGTGGGGGGGGGGGGGGTTGCAGTGACCGATCTTATCAATCCTGTTAGGGAGAGGCTGGAGATAGGCAGGTGTCAGTGGTCCACATCGATTTTGCTGTGTGTGGGGTGCAGTGAACACAATCTTTTTTGCCCACTGAGGAGGAGGGAGAAAAGTCTTTTTCTATCAGTCACTGTGTGCAGCGTTTGTGCTTCAGCTGTGCTGTGCTGACTGTGATCATACACTGCTGTGTTCAGTGTTCACATGTGCTATTATTGAGAGATTTCAAAAGTTATACAATTTTTTCTATTCCACTATTCAATATACACCCTTGGGTTAAAAAAATTAAATTGTGGCATAGTCTGTACTAATCTAGTTAAAAATTACACTTAAAAGGGGAATTTTTTTTTTTCCCTCCATAGCCTGCAGCAGAGCTGAATGATATAAGACACTGCTGTTCACATGTGCTATTGATAAATCACACCAATTTTATATCATATTTTCTATTCCGCTATTCAATAAAAACCTTTGGGTATAAACAATTAAATTGCGGGATAGTCTGTGTTGGTATGTGTGAGATACACATTTCCAATTTTTGGGGTGCATCTCATACTTCTGAAGATTTGAGGGTGCTGCCTGTTCCGTACTCCTCCTACTCCTCATCCGGCCTTTAGGGGTACAAAAAATAGTAATTGGGGCCTAGTGTGGTTGTGTACGTGTGAGATACATACACTTTTTTTGATATTTTCTATTCCGCTATTCAATTAAAAAAACCTTTGGGTATAAACAATTAAATTGCGGGATAGTCTGTGTTGGTACGTGTGAGATACACCTTTCCAATTTTTGGGGTTCATCTCATATTTCTGAAGATTTGAGGATGCTGCCTGTTCCGTACTCCTCCTACTCCTCATCCTGCCTTTAGGGGTACAAAAAATAGTAATTGGGGCCTAGTGTGGTTGTGTACGTGTGAGATACATACACTTTTTTTTGATAATATTTTCTATTCCGCTATTCAATAAAAACCTTTGGGTATAAACAATTAAATTACGGGATAGTCTGTGTTGGTACGTGTGAGATACACCTTTCCAATTTTTGGGGTTCATCTCATACTTCTGAAGATTTGAGGGTGCTGCCTGTTCCGTACTCCTCCTACTCCTCATCCTGCCTTTAGGGGTACAAAAAATAGTAATTGGGGCCTAGTGTGGTTGTGTACGTGTGAGATACATACACTTTTTTTGATAATATTTTCTTTTCCGCTATTCAATAAAAACCTTTGGGTATAAACAATTAAATTGCGGGATAGTCTGTGTTGGTACGTGTGAGATACACCTTTCCAATTTTTGGGGTTCATCTAATACTTCTGAAGATTTGAGGGTGCTGCCTGTTCCGTACTCCTCCTACTACTCATCCTGCCTTTAGGGGTACAAAAAATAGTAATTGGGGCCTAGTGTGGTTGTGTACGTGTGAGATACATACACTTTTTTTGATAATATTTTCTATTCCACTATTCAATAAAAACCTTTGGGTATAAACAATTAAATTATGGGATAGTCTGTGTTGGTACGTGTGAGATACACCTTTCCAATTTTTGGGGTTCATCTCATACTTCTGAAGATTTGAGGGTGCTGCCTGTTCCGTACTCCTCCTACTCCTCATCCTGCCTTTAGGGGTACAAAAAATAGTAATTGGGGCCTAGTGTGGTTGTGTACGTGTGAGATACATACACTTTTTTTGATAATATTTTCTATTCCACTATTCAATAAAAACCTTTGGGTATAAACAATTAAATTATGGGATAGTCTGTGTTGGTACGTGTGAGATACACCTTTCCAATTTTTGGGGTTCATCTCATACTTCTGAAGATTTGAGGGTGCTGCCTGTTCCGTACTCCTCCTACTCCTCATCCTGCCTTTGGGGGTACAAAAAATAGTAATTGGGGACTAGTCTGGTTCTGTACGTGTGAGATACATACACTTTTTTTGATAATATTTTCTATTCCGCTATTTAATCCACACCTTTGGGTATAAACAATTAAATTGCGGGATAGTCTGTCGGTATGTGTGAGATACACCTTTCCAATTTTTGGGGCGTATCTCATACTGCCGAGGATTTGAGGGTGCTTCAGTCTGCCTCCTGCCTGTTCCAAACTCCTCCTACTCCTCATCCTGCCTTTAGGGTACAAAAAATTGTAATCGGGGCCTAGATTGTGTTTGTACGTGTGAGATACACCGTTTTGTAAAATTTGTCCTATTCCGCTATTCAATATACACCCTGTTTGAGTGTAAAAAATTAAATTGCGGGATATATCGGTACATGTGAGATACACCTTTTTAAATTTGTTTGGTGCATCTCCTTCTACCGCCGAGGATTGCAGGGCGCTTCAGTTTGCCTCCTGTTCCCAACTCCTCCTACTCCTCTTCCTCATCCTGCCTTTAGGGTACAAAAAATTGTAATCGGGGCCTAGTTTGTGTTTGTACGTGTGAGATACACCGTTTTGTAAAATTTGTCCTATTCCACTATTCAATATACACCCTGTTTGAGTGTAAAAAATTAAATTACGGGATAGTCTGTATCGGTACATGTGAGATACACCTTTTTAAATTTGTTTGTCACATCTCCTTCTACCGCCGAGGATTGCAGGGCGCTTCAGTTTGCCTCCTGTTCCCAACTCCTCCTACTCCTCTTCCTCATCCTGCCTTTAGGGTACAAAAAATTGTAATCGGGGCCTAGTCTGTGTTCGTACGTGTGAGATACACCATATTATAACATTTTTCCTATTCCGCTATTCAATATACACCCTTTTGGAGTGTAAGAAAATTAAATTACGGCATAGTCTGTATTGGTACGTGTGAGATACACCTTTTAAATTTGTTTGGCGCTTCTCCTTCCACCGCCAAGGATTGCAGGGCGCTTCAGTTTGCCTCCTGTTCCCAACTCCTCCTACTCCTCTTCCTCATCCTCCCTTTAGGGTACAAAAATTTTAATCTGGGCCTAGTCTGTGTTTGTACGTGTGAGATACACCGTTTTTTATCCTTTTTCCTATTCCGCTATTCAATATACACCCGTTTGGGGTAAAAAACATTAAATTGCGGCATAGTTTGCATATTTGACTGTGAGATACACCCGTGCGATACTGTTGTTGTTTTGTTCCGCTATTCAATAAACACCTTTCTAGGGCAAGATCATAAATTACAGAAATATGAGGAGACCATCAAATAGGGGCCGTGGCCTGGGTCGTGGTGCTGCTGGTAGAGCTCCTGTTGCAAGGAGAGGACGTGAACGATCTGTGCCAGCTACACGCACAAGTGAAACACCTTCCTCAAGTGTGAGTAGGCGACAGAACCTGCAGCAGTATTTGGTAGGGCATAATGCGCCTCTAGACGTGATGAGGCCTGAAGAAGTACAGGCGATAGTAGATTGGGTTGCTGACAGTGCCTCCAGTTCCTTCACATTGTCTCCCACCCAGTCTACTGCAGAAAGGTCAGAGTTGGCACCTGCAGCCAATGTCCAACCGTCTTTCACCTCACCCCCTTGGAAATCAGGCAAGCAGTCTGAGCCCCAAGCCATACAGCAGTCTCTTCTTCTTTTTGATGACTCTGTCAGCAGGGTTTCCCAGGGCCATCCACCTAGACCTGCCCTAGAAGTGGAAGAGATTGAGTGCAGCGATGCCCAACCACTTATTTCTCAAGATGAGTACATGCAAGGACCATCGCAGCACGTCTCAGATGATGACGAAACGCAGGTGCCAACTGCTGCGGCGTTCAGAATTGTGGAGACCGACAAGGAGGGCAGGGGTGAAGACTGGGTGGAAGATGATGTGGAGGACGATGAGGTCATCGACCCCACATGGAATGAAGGTCATGCAGGTGACCTGAGTAGTTTGGAGGAAGAGGCGGTGGTCGCACAGAGCAACCAGCACAGCAGAAGAGGGAGCAGGGTGCAGAAGCGGAGCGGCCATGCCCTAGACACTACGCCTGCTACTGCCCAACGCAGCAAGGGAACGAGCGCACCAAAGCCAGCTCAAAGGAGTTCTCTAGCGTGGAAGTTCTTTAGAAAATGTGCTGATGACAGGACACGAGTGGTTTGCACCCTGTGCAATCAGAGCCTGAAGCGAGGCATAAACCTTCTCAACCTGAGCACAACCTGCATGATCAGGCATCTAAGTGCAAAGCACGAGCTGCAGTGGAGTAGACACCTTCAAAACCAAGAAACGTCTCTGGCTCATCCTGCTTCCTCTTCTGCTGCAGTCTCGGCCGCTCCAGCCACATCTGTAGTGATACCGGCACCTGTACCCCGCAAACAGACGATCTGTCAGCAACACTACCACCTGGGTCACCAACCATCTCCACAATGTCCCGTCGAAGCGTTCAGCTTTCCATCTCCCAAACACTTGAGAGGAAGAGGAAGTACCCCCCTACCCACCCGCGATCCCTGGCCCTGAATGCCAGCATTTCAAAATTCTTGGCCTTTGAAATGCTGTCATTCCGTCTGGTGGAGACGCACAGTTTTAAAAACCTTATGTCAGTGGCTGTCCCACAGTACGTCGTGCCCAGCCGCCACTACTTTTCCAGGCAAGCCATCCCTTCCCTGCACAACCAAGTGGAGGAAAAAATCAGGTGTGCACTGCGCAGCGCCATCTGTGCCAAGGTCCACCTAACTACCGATACGTGGACCAGTAAGCACGGTCAGGGGCGTTATATCTCCCTAAGGGCACACTGGGTAAATGCAGTGGCGGATGGGCCTGAGGCGGATAGCAATTTGGCGCATGTCCTTCCACCACCGAGGATTGCAGGGCGCTTCAGTTTGCCTCCTGTTCCTAACTCCTCCTACTCCGCTTCCTCATCCTCTACCGCCTCCTCATCCGGACAGCGTAACACCTTCACCACCAACTTCAGCGCGGCCAGGGGTAAACGACAGCAGGCAGTTTTAAAACTTGCCTGTTTGGGGGAAAAAACCACACACCGCGCAGGAGTTGTGGAGGAGCATGGAACAGCAGACAAATGAGTGGTTGCTGCCAGCGAGCCTCAAGCCCTGCCTGGTGGTGTGCGATAACGGGCGAAATCTCATAGCAGCTCTGGGCCTAGCCGGTTTGACGCACATCCCTTGCCTGGCGCATGTGCTGAATTTGGTGGTGCAGAGGTTCCATAAAACTGCCCCGATATGTCAGAGCTGCTGCAGAAAGTGCGGGCCGTCTGTGCGCACTTTTGGTGTTCTCACCCTGCTGCTGCTCGCCTGTCAGCGCTGCAGCGTAACTTCGGCCTTCCCGCTCACCGCCTCATATGTGACGTGCCCACAAGGTGGAACTCCACCTTGCACATGCTGGAAAGACTGTGCGAGCAGCAGCAGGCCATAGTGGAGTTTCAGCTGCAGCACGCACGCGTGAGTCGCTCTGCGGAACAGCACCACTTCACCACCAATAACTGGGCCTCCATGCGAGACCTGTGTGCCATGTTGCGCTGTTTTGAGTACTCCACCAACATGGCCAGTGCCGATGACGCCGTTGTCAGCTTAACTATCCCACTTCTATGCCTCCTTCAAAAAACGATTCGGGCGATGATGGAAGAGGATGTGGCACAGGATGAGGAGGAGGAGGAGGAAGAGGATGAAGAGGTAACATTTCCAAGGCTTTCAGGGCAGTCATTCACAAGGGGCTCCGAGGGTGGGTTCCTGCACACACAAACGCCAGGGACACAATTGTCCAGCAGGGGCACAGTTCTGGAGGATGAGGAGCTGGAGGAGGAGATGGAACCATGTTCACAGCAGGGTGGCACCCAGGCCAGCTCATGGCCATCACTGGTGCGTGGCTGGGGGGATACAGAGGACACAGACTATACACCTCCCACAGAGGACAGCCTTTCGTTGCCTCTGGGCAGCCTGGCACACATGAGCGATTACAGTTGCAGTGTCTCCACAACGACCGCCGAGTTGCCCACATTCTAACTTGTGCTGATTACTGGGTGGCCACGCTGCTGAATCCCCGTTACAAGGACAACGTACCGTCCTTAATTCACTCACTGGAGCGCGATCGCAAGATGCGCGAGTACAAGCGCACGCTGGTAGACGCGATGCTGCTGGCATTCCCACCTGACAGCGGGGCCACAGTGGAAGCACAAGGCAGAGGAGGAGGAGGAAGAGGTCGCCAACGCAACCAGGGCACCGCCAGCACCTGAGAAGGCAGGGTTAGCATGGCCAAAATGTGGAAAAGCTTTGTCAGCACGCCACAACAAACAGCAGCACCAGCAGCTCATATGGAACGTCTTAGCAGGAGGCAGCATTTCACCAACATGGTGGAGCAGTATGTGGGCACACGCCTAGACGTACTGAATGACGGGTCTGCCCCCTTCAACTTCTGGGTCTTCAAGTTGGGCACATGGCCTGAGCTTGCCCTTTACGCCTTGGAGGTGCTGGCGTGCCCTGCAGCGAGTGTATTATCTGAACGGGTATTTAGCACGGCTGGGGGCGTTATCACAGACAAGCGCAGCCGCCTGTCCAGAGACAATGTGGACAAGCTCACGTTCATTAAAATGAACCAGGCATGGATCCCACGGGACTTTTCCGTACCTTGTGCAGAATAGCGATGGATACCGACCTTACCCAGCCATTGTTATATTTTTGCTCTTTCTCACTCTTTTGGGGTGTACCCTCATTTAAAATTTCTGAAAAAAAGCAGTGTTGGCTACCTCGTCCTCCTCCTCCACCGCCGCTTCCACCTACACCTTCCATAGGTGTGCGCAGCCTATTGCATTAGGGTGTGCACCCCAAAGTTTAAATACACATGCATGTGTTTGCCTACATGTACATGGCCCCGATACATTACTCTCCCTGCTGGCAAAGAGAAATAGAGCAGAGCAGGTCCGAGGGAGATCTTTCCCATCTCCTCACTGGCAAACAGAGCGATAATGCTATGTGCCCTAGGTGATTAGGGTGTGCCCAGGTACACCCGGCACACCCTGTGCGCACGCCTATGACACCGCCACATCCACCACCACCTCAACCTCCCTCCTACTCCATATGGGCCTCGTCCTTCAGAGATGAAGAACATTGTTATATTTTTCATTTTTTTTGTTGTTTTAAGTTATTTCCCTATCCATATTTGTTTACAGAGCACTTGCCATGCTCTTAACTACTTTTTGCTGCCATTTGCAGTACTCTAGCCCTTTCCATTGGTGTTTTAGAGCCATTTTAGTGCCTGAAAGTTCGGGTCCCCATTGACTTCAATGGGGTTCGGTGTCCGGGAAAAGTTTGGCAAAAGTCCGGGACACGGACCCGGACTTTTTTTTTTAAGTTCGGCCGAACCCGCCGAACACGGACATCCAGGTGTCCGCTCAACTCTATTTATGAGATATTCATTGTACCTACAGATAAGTCTTATTATAGGCCTACCTGTAGGTACATGTCAATAAGAAGATTATTTACCACCACTTTAGGAAGAGCAATGTCTCTTTTGCCCTTATCAGCTGACATACCTTACTTGTCAACTATCGCACAAACCTGCAATAAATTGGTGATGCAAAAGTTTGTCAGTATTATAGCTGGCTCATTGGGTGGATTTAGGGCTACTGAGAGCAATGCAAATAGTTCTCTGGAGTATTTATTATCTTGTATCTCTGTACAATTCAATTGAATTTTTTTTTTCTGGCTGGAATTCTGGTAAGTAATTGGGTCAGCCGCAGGTCCAGTATAATGCTCTCATGGTCTCCAGCACCTGTATATAGTGCCAATGTGCTTGCTCCTCAGTGCTACGTGACTGTGGCTTCCGGCAGCCTTGTGACACCATGATATCATAATGACCACAATGACCTGGCTGCCAGGTCTCAGAATATTTATGGGCTCTCCCTCACTCTTCTGGGCACACCTCCCCAGGGATTGACTGGAGTTCCATTAATATTTAGGCTGCCTGTCCTGCTCTCTCCCACTATACTTCCGGAAGTCTCTAGAAGACAGTAGGAAGTAACAGAACAGCAACCTGTGAAACATTGAACAGCCCCAAGTAATCCAGAATTCCAGAAGCACATTTGTGAGGTCAGGCACTGATGTTGGATGAGAAGGCCTGGCTTGCAGTCTCATCCCAAAGGTGTTCTATCAGGTTGAGGTCAGGACTCTGTGCAGGCTAGTCACAATCCTCCACCCCAAACTCGCTTATCCATGTCTTTATGGAGCTGCTGCTTCCATTGACTTTGCCCTGCCCCCCCGGCTTCCTTGTCACTGGATTCGATTTACAGCAGCGGGAGCCACTGGCTCCTGCTGCTATCCATCTGTCCAATGAGGAGAAAGACAGCCGCTGGAGCCGCTGCACTCGTGCAGATAGCTGAATCTGATTGGGCTTGGTTAGGAAAAAAGGGGGGGGGGGTCTGGGGGGACCTGCAGCACAGAAGGTTTTTCACCTGAATGCATTGGAGAAATGGAGCGAGGATGAATATGTGCAGCTGAGGAGGTTAGATAAACCTGTTCAGCATGCCCAAAGCACAAGTTCACGTTAATGCGGTAGTATACTCAATGTTTTTACTTTTATCTACAGGTAAGCCTATAATAAGGCTTACCTGTAGGTACAATTAATATCTCCTAAACCTTCACGGTTTAGGAGATATTTACACTGCATGCAGCCGCTGACACTAGCGGCGTATGCGCTCTGAAGGTCCGGTGGCCCTTCAGAGTTCCTTGTCGGCATGCTCGCGGGTGTGACGTCATCGTGGCTCCGGCCACTCACAGCGCCGGAGCCGCTGAACCCAGAAGAGACGCCAAGGGAACATGACCGCTCCCACAGCGGTGTCCGGGCGTCCGGGTCGGGGCTTCATTTTAAGGTAAGTATTTAATAATGAGCTAGTATGCTATGCATACTAGCTCATTATGCCTTTGTCTTGCAGGGTTTGTTTGTTTTTTTTGCAGTATACAACCGCTTTAACCGGCATGGGCAACTGGCATTTTAATTGTAGGACTCATTCGCACCCGATCCATTGTGCTGCATTGATCAATGTAAGGACACTGAGAGAACCATTGTTTTATGTTCCTTGATCACACCATACATGTGCGTTACGTAAAAAGAAAGCATGTCTACATTTTTTACTGCTTGCCGACTGTATACTGTATATATACGGCGACAAGGCAGCTCTCCTGCGCTGGATCATGTACCTAGTACGTAATCCACCACTTCCAGGTCTGGTGCGCCACCGGCGACCTGCTCCTACTGTGATTGGACGAAGCAGGATACAATTAGCGGGTCTGGGGGACTTGATGTCTGCCGGGAACCGCCGATGGTTCAGGATACAAGCAGAAGGGCGGTCTGCCTATGTTATCAAGTCAGATTGCCGTTCTGTCAGTAGGGAAGGTATTGATCCTGTTTCCTGCAAAGCAGGAACATGGATCAATGCCTTCTCCTAGTACAAGCTCCTCCCACACAGTAACCAAGCACATTTTAGGCACACAGTTAACCCTTTGATCACCCCTGATGCTCATTAGTACAGCGGTCACAATCAATCACTCGGTGTGGTAGAAGTGTAGCAAGGCTCTGGAAACTTTTGTTTTTTGGACTTTCTATTCAATACATTTTTAACACAGTCACGGGTGTCTTTATAACGTTTCTTAATCATCATTTGTATCATTTATTTAAGCGCACTACTGTCTATACCTTTGGTGTTATGTAATTTAAATAGATCCGGTTTATTCATTAGTATAGCGACAGTGCATATTTTTTAGCACGGATCACTGTGGCTCCATGTACACGGGACGTTGTTAAAAGTCCCTTTGAATGCTGGAATTTTTAGGACGTTTGAAACGTCCGTTCGGTCGCGTTTGTACCCGCGTTTAGCGGGCCTTTGCGGGCGTTTGCGTTTAGAACCGTTCCTAGAGGTAAAAAAAATGATTCCCCTTTAAAATGGAAAAACGCGAACGCTAAACGCGGGTCATCGCGTTCGGACGCGTTCGGACGCGTTTGTGCGTTTGAAACGCCGGGAAACACACGTTCGAACGCAAATAATTGCGTTCTAAAAACAGTCCCTGAACGCAACTGCCTGCAAATGACTGTAAACGACCTGGTGTACATGGACAGATAAGATAACATGTAGATGGGTTCAGGGGCTTCTGAAAAAAACGCCCAACTGCTCCTAAACGGCCATTTCCAGCGTCCCGTGTACATGGAGCCTTAGTGTCACTGGTTCCCAAAAAAAGTGTCAATTAGTGTCCGAATTGTCTGCCGCATTGTCGCAGTCCCGCTATTAGTCGCTGATTGCCGCCATTACTAGCAAAAATCAATAAATAAAAATTCCATAAATATATCTCAGTTTGTAGATGCTATAACTTTTGCGCAAACCAATCAATATACGCTTAATGGGATTTTTTTGCTACACAAGAATTGAAGAAGAATACATATTGTCCTAAACCAGTGATGGCGAACCTTGGCACCCCAGATGTTTCGGAACTACATTTCTATGATGCTCATGCACTCTGCAGTGTAGTTGAGCATCATGGGAAATGTAGTTCCAAAACATCAGGGGTGCCAAGGTTCGCCATTACTGTGAACTAAACCGATGAAGAAATGTAATTTTTTTAATTTTTTTTTATTGAATGTTTTTATAGCAGAAAGTAAAAAAAATACCTATTTTTTTTCAAAATTGTCTGTATTTTTTTGTTTATAGTGCAGAAATTAAAAACCGCAGAGGTGATCAAATAACCCCAAAAGAAAGCTCTATTTGTGGGGAAAAAAGGACATCAATTTCATTTGGGTACAGCGTCACATGACTGTGCAATTGTCAGTTAACCACTTTACCACTGGAGGATTTTCCTGCTTTACGTCCAGGCCACTTTTTGCGATTCGGCACTGTGCGACTTTAACTGAAAATCGCGCGGTCATGCAATGCGGTACCCAAACGTAATTTACGTCCTTTTTTTCCCACAAACAGAGCTTTCTTTTGGTGTTATTTGATAATCTCTGCAATTTTTATTTTTTGTGATATTAATAAAAGAAAGCGACAATTTTGAAAAAATAACAATATTTTTCTACTTTGACAGTTAAAAAATATCCAATATATTCAATTTTTGTCATATATTTAGGCCAAAATGTATTTCTTTTGGTGGTACTTGATCACCTGTGCGATTTTTTTTTTTTTTTTTTCTTTTTACTTTTTGCGCTATAAAGAAAAAAAGAACAACAATTTTGAAAAAATAACAATATTTTTCAAATTTTTTTTATATGAAATTCCCCCCAAAAAAATGTAAAAATCAAAATTTTTTAACATTTTAGGCCAATTTTTTTTCTGCTACATATTTTTGGTAAAAAAAAAATGGTAATAAGCATATTTTGATTGGTTTGCGCAAAAGTTATCGCAGCTAGTAACTATGGGAAATTTGTCATTTTTATTGTTTTTTTTTTTAACTAGTAATGGTGGCGATCTGCGATTTTTTTTTTTTTTTTTTTTTTTTTTGTGGGACTGCGACATTGCGGCGGACAGATCGGACCCTTGACTGACATTTTTGACACTTTTGGGGGTACCAGTGACATTACTACAGTAATCAGTGCTATACATATGCACTGTTACTATAAAAGTGACACTGGGAGGGAAGGGGTTAACTTTATTGGAGAGGGAGGGGTTAAGTGTGTCCCTAGGGGCGTGTTTCTAACTGTCATTGGATGTGGCTAGTGGTGTAATAACACAGATCAACGGTCCTACATAGCAGGACCGAGTGATCTGTGTTTTTACACAGGGAAGAATGACAGGCGGCTTTGTTTACTTTAGCCGCCTGCCTTTCTCCCTCTCTGCCTGACAATCGCGAGTGACCAGCGGACATCGGATCCTCCGGTTACACGCGCCGGCTTCGTCGGGTATGAGCGGGGGCGGGAGCGCGTCTCCAGCGGCGGGCGCTCGTCCCCTATTCGCTCCCAGGCTAGTGACGTACCGGTACGTTACTTTGCCTGGGAGGGGCTGATCGCCGCCGTATATAGTCGGGCGGCGGTTGGCAAGTGGTTAAAGTAACGCAGTGCCGTATCGCAAAAAATGGTCTGGTAATTAAGGGGGTTAAACCTTGTCAGCTTAAGTGGTGAAACCGCGTCACTCGCGGTTATGCATAGAGTTGAATGAACTGCCATTTTGTGACATTCATATAAAGTAGAAGGAAAAAGTAAACCTTATGATACTTTCTAACAAAAGCATTGCACCACCTCTACACAGCACCAACCCACGCACGTTATGCCTTGTGTAATGCACGTAGTCTGGTGTGAACCGATCCTTACTCCCATAAGCACTATACACCAATAACTGCCATATTTCACAACCTCAATATTGACCCTAAAATTTATGTTTTGTTGAGATGTCACTGTGCCGTATCTATCATTAATTTGACCTCGCTGACCTATGTGATAAGATTATGTTGCGTGTTGTTCTTTGCCTTCTATCTGTCCACCTTCTGTCACGTAGCATTTTTTTGATACCTATTATCTCTGCCATTGTTTAAACACCTAAGTAAACATACGATAGGAAAAAGAGAATTTGTTCTCTGATGCGTATCTGTAAGCTAGCCTTAATTATGGTTAGGGATGGCTCAGACGTGTTCAGATCGTACCCGCCAGCAAACCGTCACTGCACACCACCACTCATAGGCAGTGAGATATTTCCCGGCCCACAGCTGCCCATACACACCCTGTCTAAGATTGGCGGAGTGCAGTGGTGGCTTCCTGGCGGATACGATCTGAACACGTCTGAGCCCATCATTATTGAGGATGTAATGTGAATATAAACAGTGGAGATTAGATAGCAGGCTGGTGGCCAGTTACCTAATAATTCATGATCTACCTCCGGCACAAGGCCGCTACTAGGCTGCTGAATGGTCCTTCTTTGGGTGTTGGGCTCATTTCCACCCCAGCTGCTTAAGCATGACTGTGCACCCATTAATACCTCATTGATTTGCAAGCAATGATTTGCAAATATGGATCTCAACACTTGACTGCATTCATGCACTAATTAGACTGAACCAGAAATGTCCTGTTTTTGGTAGAGTCTGCATGCCTAGGGAGTGATAACGCAGTCACCATTCACCAAATGAAATGTTGGTATGTCCAAACCCAAGATCAAAATATTAATATATTGCAACTTGGTAGTCCTTCGATTTGTTGGTTGCATTAGTTTTTTTTTTTTTTTCAGGCTAAGAACATTTTCTCTAATTACAGAAAAATACTTGCTGATCTTGCCAGAAATCTGGTGTCCTTGTTCCTGGACAAGTAAGCCACATTCACACTTGCAAATGGGCCTAGGGAAGGAAACCTTTCAGGTGCCGCACCTCCAAGAAAACCCAGCGATATCAGTAGTAATAGCCTCAGCCCAGACTTCTTCCAGGCCACGCCCTCTGACATGTTTCACCCCCCGCCTACAGGGCTTAGTCCTGACTAAGCCCCATGGGTGGGGTGAAACACGTGGGGTGTGGCCTGGATGGTGTCTGGGCTGAGGCTGCTCTTACTACTGATACCGCTGGGTTTTGTTGGATGTGCGACACCTGGAATGTTTGTTTCCCTATGCTTGTACTTATTGAGCTGAGATGAGTTCCTTCCAAGCCTGCACTCCTAGCGGGCGTTACCGGACCTGTACTAATAGAAGCCTGGGGCAACACCCCGTATCTTTGATGTAGGTTTGCAAGTGGTCCTGGCACGGGTTACATATGAGAACCCCAGCAGGGTTTCCTGACAATTAGCTGTGGAAGGCAGCCCTATTGAAAGCAATGAGAGGCTGTTGGCCCCTGCAGCTAGGGAATGTGGCTCAGTGGCATAGGGATTGTACAGCATTGCATTCAAAATGAGAGGGTGCGGAATAGGATTTTGTACAGGGGGTACCTAATAGGGGAATGTACAGTATTGCATACAAAATGAGAGGGTGCGGAATAGGATTTTGTACAGGGGTTACCTAATAGGGCAATGTACAGTATTCAGGGCCGGATTAAGAGCATCATGGGCTTGGTGCTGAGAATTTTGAAGGGCCTTAAGGGCCGTGCCTTGGCATGCACCCAGAGGAGGAAGGGTGCAGCCATGCATGCCTAATTCAACATGGGATGCTGTCTCTGAAGCCCATAAACACATCCATGCATCGGCAACTGTCCCTCCTTGTCCGGCCTTCGTGCTGTGTGGGGAGGTTCTGAGGGTGCTGCCTGGGGAAGCGAGCATAGAAGCCAGACTTCTGTGTTTACAAGTGACAGAAGAGCGGTAACAGTGAATATGGCCAACCCGGGGCCTATATTAAGGTAGGGGCCTGGAGCTGCAGCTCCAATAGCCCCTATGTTAATCTGGCCCTGACAGTATTGCATACAAAATGAGAGGGCGCGGAATAGGATTTTGTACAGGGGGTACCTAATAGGGGAATGTACAGTATTGCATACAAAATGAGAGGGTGCGGAATAGGAATTGCACAGCATTGTATACACAATGCAGGGGGTACCTAATAGGGGGATGTACAGTACTGCATACAAAATGAGGAAGTGCAGAATAGGGAATGTACAGCATTGCACACAGAATGAGGTGGTGCAGAACAGGGATTGTGGAGCATTGCATAACTAATGAGGGAATGCAGAATATGCTATGTGCAGCATTGCATATGGAATTAGGTGGTGCAGAAAAAGGATTGCACAGCATGGCAGACTAAGTAAGGCATTTGCAGCAAAGGGAACATACATCAGAGTGAAACAGTGGAGAGCAGTTACAAAAGAGTTAAAAAATACTTGTTTCTGCTGCTTAGGCTGACTCCATTGAGACCTCCATGAGTGCAGGATCCACACAGGATCTGACAGCCCACTCAGTCAAAGCTGCCATTCGTAATCAATGGTGCCAGCAGAGGAAGTCTTCAACTACTCACTTCTTCTGTGGCTCTGACTGATTATTATTATTATTATTTCAGGTACTTATAAAGCGCTGTCAATTTACGCAGCACTTTACATAAACATTGTACATTCACATCAGTCCCTGCCCTCAAGGAGCTTACAATCTAAGGTCCCTAACTCACATACAGTCAGGTCCATAAATATTGGGACACAGACACAATTCTAATCTTTTTGGCTCTCTACACCACCACAATGGATTTGAAATGAAACAAACAAGATGTGCTTTAACTGCAGACTTTCAGTGTTAATTTGAGGGTATTTACATCCAAATCAGGTGAACGGTGTAGGAATTACAACAGTTTGTATATGTGCCTCCCACTTTTTAAGGGACCAAAAGTAATGGGACAATTGGCTGCTCAGCTGTTCCATGGCCAGGTGTGTGTTATTCCCTCATTATCCCATTTACAAGGAGCAGATAAAAGGTCCAGAGTTGATTTCAAGTGTGCTACTTGCATTTGGAATCTGTTGCTGTCAACTTTCAATATGAGATCCAAAGAGCTTTCACTATCAGTGAAGCAAGCCATCATTAGGCTAAAAAACAAAACAAAACAAACCCATCAGAGAGTTAGCAAAAACATTAGGTGTGGCCAAATCAACTATTTGGAACATCCTTAAAAAGAAAGAATGCTCCGGTGAGCTCAGCAACACCAAAAGACCCGGAAGACCACGGAAAACAACTGTGGTGGATGACCGAATAATTCTTTCCCTGGTGAAGAAAACACCCTTCACAACAGTTGGCCAGATCAAGAACACTCTCCAGGAGGTAGGTGTATGTGTGTCAAAGTCAAGAATCAAGAGAAGACTTCACCAGAGTGAATACAGAGGGTTCACCACAAGATGTAAGCCATTGGTGAGCCTCAAAAACAGGAAGGCCAGATTAGAGTTTGCCAAACAACATCTAAAAAAAGCCTTCACAGTTCTGGAACAACATCCTGTGGACAGATGAGACCAAGATCAACTTGTACCAGAGTGATGGGAAGAGAAGAGTATGGAGAAGGAAAGGAACTGCTCATGATGCAAAGCATACAACCTCATCAGTGAAGCATGGTGGTGGTAGTGTCATGGCGTGGGCATGTATGGCTGCCAATTGAACTGGTTCTCTTGTATTTATTGATGATGTGACTGCTGACAAAAGCATCAGGATGAATTCTGAAGTGTTTCAGGCAATATTATCTGCTCATATTCAGCCAAATGCTTCAGAACTCATTGGAAGGCACTTCACAGTACAGATGGACAATGACCCGAAGCATACTGCGAAAGCAACCAAAGAGTTTTTTAAGGGAAAGAAGTTGAATGTTATGCAATGGCCAAGTCAATCACCTGACCTGAATCCGATTGAGCATGCATTTCACTTGCTGAAGACAAAACTGAAGGGAAAATGCCCCAAGAACAAGCAGGAACTGAAGACAGTTGCAGTAGAGGCCTGGCAGAGCATCACCAGGGATGAAACCCAGCGTCTGGTGATGTCTATGCGTTCCAGACTTCAGGCTGTAATTGACTGCAAAGGATTTGCAACCAAGTATTAAAAAGTGAAAGTTTGATTTATGATTGTTAATCTGTCCCATTACTTTTGGTCCCTTAAAAAGTGGGAGGCACATACAGTATACAAACTGTTGTAATTCCTACACCGTTCACCTGATTTGGATGTAAATACCCTCAAATTAAAGCTGAAAGTCTGCAGTTAATGCACATCTTGTTTGTTTCATTTCAAATCCATTGTGGTGGTGTATAGAGCCAAAAAGATTCAAATTGTGTCCATGTCCCAATATTTATGGACCTAACTGTACATACACAGTAGGGACAATTTTGGTATACAGGATCCAATTAACCTACCAGCATGTCTTTGGAGTGATGATCTCTATTGCAGAGTACAGCAAGGAAAGTGAGTAGTTGAGGACTTCCTCTGCCAGCTTCTGTGTACAAGTGACAGCTAAGATCAGGTGAGCTGTCAAATCCTGTGTTGGGTCCCTTGCTGAAGAAGTATAGCTTTGGGTGACCCGGTGTGACTGCCAGAACAGGAGATCCTTTATTCAGGGCTCCACAGTCTCCTAAAGGCTAAGCAGTTGGTGCAACGTGGTAGCTGCAGGGAATAAATGAGAAGACATTCAGTAATGAAGTAAGAGTACGGCACCAAACTATCTTGAAACTAAGGATTTATTTTAATGTCTCAATGGAGAAATAAAATGATTCCTTTAATTTCAAGCAAGTACCACCTGAGTCCGGGCACAGGTATCTGGATCTCATCTTATCTATATGAGATTTTGGGGTAGTAGCACCATTACCTTTTGTTTAAATAAGGAGCTTGATGCCAATAAGTGAAGATATTTCCATGTGCAGCAATAAACCATTGCTTTTCCTACTGTTTCCCATCAACCTGCAGTTAAACCAGAATCACTATATCAACATAATAGTCTGTTTTATAATTGTAAGGTCATTTTTTATTGTGCTTGGTTTGACTTTAGTACAGATTTTAAAGGCATTGCAGTAAAACCCATTACTAAGATCTTTATTTTACTGATGTATGGGGGTTGCTTCAGTGGATAGGAGCAGGAATGACCTCTCACATAGCCAGTTCTGCCAGTCATTCTGGAACAGTATATCCTAATATAGCCTGCAGTTACAACTACACAGCTACGTATATAACCTAGCAGTCCAACGAAGTGGGCTTGTTAACACCAGATGAGTTGTAATGCATGTCACTCTGTTTTCCATCATTGGCGATATCCATGCACATGAGAAATTGAATTTCCAATGGGCCTGGTCCCATGCATTGTAAGGCAAGATGCATTAACATGAATCTTCTAGTATGAACAAGCCTCATTTGTATGCTAAAGAGCTTACATTCACATCTACAATACGCAATGAGGCGCATTATGGATGAATATGTACAAAGAGATTCTGGAATGCAACAATGTAAATGCAGACTAGAGCTACTGAATAATACATTTTTTGTACAGCATTCCGCATAAGGAGGGGATACGGTTCAGAAATTCTCAACTGCTTGTAGAGCAGGCACTTAGTTGATAAACTCATAAGGTAGTACCATTTCACTCAGGTGATTTCCCCCCCCATGCTAGAAGGGACCCACTCCTTTGCCCTCTCCATGCAAGATATGCCCCCCTTTCTTATACCAAGAGCACATTAGTTGAACATGCATATTCCCCACTTGCACACATACTTGGAGTGCACCACTGTCATGAGCTCCCCCTCCCAATGCAGGTAGCTCACCACCCAAATGGTTCCCACTTCCCATGAAGCAAATCAGCCAGCTAAGATAGGCCCCTCAATACCATGATTTGACAGCCTACTGAACCACCACTGTCAATTGTAAATACAGAAGCCAGCAGGGGGAATCTTGCACTACTGTGCCGCACTCTGCAATAGATGTCATCTCTTTAGAGCCGCAGAGGAAGTGAGTAGTGGAAGACTTCCTCTGCTGGTTTCTGTGCTTACAAATAATATTTGTGATCCCCCGCTGATGGAGGTCTCAATGCAGTCGGGTGGCCTAGGTTGACTGGCAGAACAGGAGATCTGCCCAACACTTCACATCCCTGGTGGTCCAATCCCCCCATATGAAAGACACTGTGGGGTTGATTTACCAAAAACCATATTTTACACTCTCCAATTTTAGTATATCAATCTTTTTGCCTGGGGCAGCTTCCCCTCCTGTCCCCCACCCCATCACATCCCTGCATTTCTGCCCTGCCAAAGACCAAACTTCTCTGGCTGGAGCTATGCTTTAAAGTCTTGAGAGAGGGTCAAGGCCCAAACTGCTGTGGGGAAATCTCAAATCCCGGCATCTGTGATGTAAGAAGCTAAGGAGTGGTTCAGCTCAGAGGGACTCATTGAAAAATTGCAATGTCAATTTTGTGACCAAGTTAATATCATATAGGAGAAAGAGAAACCATCGCATTTGTGTATACTGTAGTGTTAATTACGTGGCTTTTTGCTGTATACTTGTAAAGTGCATGTCCTGTTCATTCAGCATTTAAACTTTTCAAGCCTGTGTAGGCATAAAAGGGTAGGACGGGGAATACATGCTATTGCTTACTGGCCTCCTTTTACATTACTGGCCTTTCATTTTGCAGAGGGGACCATACCACTCTCTTTTGACCCTTCCTTGAGTTTAGAAAAAGTACAGAAAAAGTACTCAAATGTGGACAATGGTCGCTACCACCCAGACAGCTGCAGAGCCCAGCAACGCGTGGCTATTCTCATCCCACATCGGAACCGGGAGAAACACCTTCTCTACCTACTGGACAACCTCCATCCCTTCCTGCAGCGGCAGCAGCTGAACTACGGCATCTACGTCATTCATCAGGTGAGACCACACTGACTGAAATTTTATCTTATGTTTTGCCTTTCCTGGTTCCATCTTTCCCTTCTTCAATAAAATCGTTTTCATTTTAACCATTTTCATTACATAACTTATTTTAGACCTAGTGACATCACCGCTTGGCCCTTGTGTTTCTCTATGCCATCCAGGCAAATTATGGATGGTAGGAGGGGCCGGCAGGGTGCTATACATAGCTCTCTGAAAAGATCACAGCACCCTGCCTCAGGAATCTTCTCAAGAGTCCTCAGCCCTGATGCAAGCAGTGGGCTAAAACATGTGAGGAACTATGCAAATATCAAAATGCCTTGATGGGTGGAAGACAGTCTGGAGGTGTGGGCAATCCTAGTCAGATTGCATTTATATGTAGACCACCCTAGGGAATGCCCACATGTTATGTTGACCACCCATGATTGAAAGAACTGAAATCCAGGTAATGAAAGGGAAGGGCCAGGTGCAGCACTCTCTTTGAGTGACCAATTGGCAGCCTCAAGAGCTTTTTATGTGGGGGCAGGGAAAGGTCCTTAGCCCTGTGTAAGCTCTGACCAAATACTAGGGTAGATAGATGGAGCTCATGTAAGGTGAGGCACTGACTTGTCAAGTTTTACAGCCAACTGAAGTTGACCTAATAAAAAAATAGGAAAAACCTGTTTCTATAGGTCCAACAAATTAATTAAGAAAATCCTCCCACTAATACCAATGATGGGACACTATTCCTCCCACTAATGCCAATGATGGAGCACTATTTCTCCCACTGACACCAATGATGGGGCACTATTCCTCCCACTAATACCAATGATGGGACACTATTCCTCCCACTAATACCAATGATGGGACACTATTCCTCCCACGAATACCAATGATGGGACACTATTCCTCCCACTGACACCAATGATGGGGCACTATTCCTCCCACTGACACCAATGATGGGGCACTATTCCTTCCACTAATACCAATGATGGGGCACTATTCCTCCCACTAATACCAATGATGGGACACTATTCCTCCCACTGATACCAATGATGGGATACTATTCCTCCCACTAATACCAATGATGGGACACTATTCCTCCCACTGATACCAATGATGGGATACTATTCCTCCCACTAATACCAATGATGGAACACTATTCCTCTCACTGACACCAATGATGGGGCACTATTCCTTCCACTAATACCAATGATGGGACACTATTCCTCCCACTAATACCAATGATGGAGCACTATTCCTCCCACTAATACCAATGATGGAGCACTATTCCTCCCACTAATACCAATGATGGGGCACTACTCCTCCCACTGACACCAATGATGGGACACTATTCCTCCCACTAATACCAACGATGGAGCACTATTCCTCCCACTGACACCAATGATGGGACACTATTCCTCCCACTAATACCAGTGATGGAGCACTATTCCTCCCACTAATACCAGTGATGGAGCACTATTCCTCCCACTGACACCAATGATGGGACACTATTCCTCCCACTAATACCAGTGATGGAACACTATTCCTCCCACTAATACCAGTGATGGAGCACTATTCTTCCCACTGACACCAATGATGGGATACTAATCCTCCCACTAATACCAATGATGGGACACTATTCCTCCCACTAATGCCAACAATGGGACACTATTCCTTCCCTACAAAACATGTAATTTTGTAATGTCATTTTTTTTTTTTTACTTCAACTGACCACCAGTTCTGAGGGAGTGCTTATTTTCACTAACGCTGTTTTTTTTTTTTTTTTTGTTTTTGTTTTTTTTAAGTCTAAAGGACAGAATGCTGGCCCTTTGTTTATGATGTTTGGAGCCCCCCGGTCAAATACAATGATGAAGTACACATATATGGACTCCTCAAAGACAAGATCCATAAAGACTTCAATGTATCTCATATTACACATCATTCATGATGGAAAAACATATGTATCCCATTGGCACAAAGGCTAGACAAGCATAGTAGACTTATTGTGCTCATACCTGGCTGCGTGTGCTTCATACACATGTCCACAAACATTGTTAGCCATGGATAAAATTTCCATTGTAATCAAACAAGCCCTCCAACGTTGGCAATACAACTCTACGCAAACATGTAGAATGCTGGTATGCAAATTCCAACCTTGTTCAGTCAAATGTGTGTAGTAATAGCGTACAAAGACCTTCTGTTACCAGTGGCTGACCTGTTTCTCATTTTGAAAAAGGCATTCTCAACTTTTTTGTTAGAAAGGAACTCTTGAAATCATTTTCAGGTCCCGAGAAACCCCTGCTAAAACCAATTCATATTGGTTCAGTGGGAAAAATGCTCCTTCCATTGATGGCTAGGAAGATGGTTAGTGGGAAGAATGTTCCTTTCATTGGTGATCAGTGGGAAGAATGCTCCTTACATTAGTGGTCAGTTAGAAGAATGACCTTACATTGGTGGTCAGTGAGAAGAATGACCTTACACTGGTGATCAGTGGGAATAATGACCTTACACTGGTGATCAGTGGAAAGAATGCTCCTTACATTGGTGGTCAGTGGGAAGAATGCTCCTTACATTGGGTATCAGTGGGAAGAATGTCCCTTACATTGGTGATCAGTGGGAAGAATGTCCCTTACATTGGTGGTCAGATGGAAGAATGCTCCTTACATTGGGTATCAGTGGGAAGAATGCTTCTTACATTGGTGGCCAGTGGGAAGAATGTTCCTTACATCAGTGATCAGTGGGAAGAATGTCCCTTACATTGGTGGTCAGTGGGAAGAATGTTCCTTACATTGGGTATCAGTGGGAAGAATGTCCCTTACATTGGTGGTCAGTGGGAAGAATGCTCCTTATATTGGTAATCAGTGGGAAGAATGCTCCTTACATTGGTGGTCAGTGGGAAGAATGCTTCTTACATTGGTGGCCAGTGGGAAGAATGTTCCTTACATTGGTGATCAGTGGGAAGAATGCTCCTTACATTGGTTATCAGTGGGAAGAATGCTCCTTACATTGGTTATCAGTGGGAAGAATGCTCCTTACATTGGTGGCCAGTGGGAAGAATGCTCCTTACATTGGTGATCAGTGGGAAGAATTCTCCTTACATTGGTTATCAGTGGGAAGAATGCTCCCTACATTGGTTATCAGTGGGAAGAATGCTCCTTACATTGGTGGTCAGTGGGAAGAATGCTCCTTACATTGGTGATCAGTGGGAAGAATGTTCCTTACATTGGTGATCAGTGGGAAAAATGCTCCTTACGTTGGTGGTCAGTGAGAAGAATACTCACATTTGGGGTGTGGCCATTTACAGCATCCGTCCACATTCGGAATTGCACTATGAGCCACCATTAGTCTGCTGATCCATCCTGTTTGTGTATAGGAGCTGCTGTCAGTGGAATCTGTGAGCTTTTAATATAAATGACACTGATCTTCACTATGCACTTAATGATGGAGATATGTCTTTCTTGTTTGGTACCACTCTGATATTGATTGTGAAGTGACGACCATCTATCCCCTGGTGATCATCCAGTCTTTGCTGACATCTCATGCAGTTTTAAGCCATTATAACATTTGATCCATTTGCTCTGGTAAGAGGCGTTGGGATTATCACAAACCGGTGGTGGATTTGTTTGCACTTGAGTTAGAGGATCATATGTACAGGCGGTCCCCTGGTTACAAACACGATAGGGACTGTAGGTTTGTTCTTAAGTTGAATTTGTTTGTAAGTCCGAACAGGTAAATTTTTTGTTAGTGTAGCCCCAGCCAAAAGAATAATTTTTACGTTTTTTGGATAGCATAGGGAAGGGTTAACACCCCTGTACCATTTGTTTTGCTGTCTGTACCCCTGTTCAGAAGATTTCACCTCACTTTCTGTCTCTATGACATCTGGATTTTGAAAATTTGGGGGTTGTTG
Organism: Pelophylax lessonae; assembly: GCF_965119305.1. Classification (NCBI taxonomy): domain Eukaryota; kingdom Metazoa; phylum Chordata; class Amphibia; order Anura; family Ranidae; genus Pelophylax; species Pelophylax lessonae. The sequence goes on along the minus strand of NC_138769.1, from coordinate 33,633,524 downwards.
TGGAAACAAGGATTAGTGGTCCTTACATTGGTGGCCAGTGGGAAGAATGGTCCTTACATTGGTGGCCAGTGGGAAGAATGTTCCTTACATTGGTGGTCAGTGGGAAGAATGGTCCTTACATTGGTGGCCAGTGGGAAGAATGTTCCTTACATTGGTGGTCAGTGGGAAGAATGTTCCTGTTCTTGGTGGCCAGTGAAAGAACGTTCCTTACATTGATAGGGGGAAGAACGCTCCTTACATTGGTGTTCAGTGGGAAGAACGCTGCTTACATTGGTGGTCATTGGAAAGCATGCACCTTACATTGGGCATCAGTGGGAAGAAGGGCCGCTACATTGGTGGTCAGTGGAAAGAATTTGTCTCTTACATTGGTGGTCAGTAAACCACCCTCACAGACAGCTAAAAAAAGATCATTGGTATCTGCAGCTGGTTCTCCTCAGTGTCCTTGGCCCTAGATCTATGAAAGTACCATCAAATGATAGATCAATCAGCCAGAGTTTAGGCAGCCCGTAACAACCAGCAAAGGAACCCTAAGGCCCCATGGCACCCTGGTTGAGAATTATTGCTTTAAAATTATATCTTTAATTGCTTGTCTTAGTGATCAAGAAAAAGTATCCCTGTCATTGTCTCTGCAGGCTGGTGATGGAAAATTCAACAGAGCCAAGTTACTCAACGTGGGGTACTTAGAAGCATTGAAAGAAGAGAAATGGGACTGTTTCATCTTACATGATGTGGACTTGGTACCTGAGAACGATTTCAACACCTACCTGTGCGACACCGAGCCCAAACACCTGGTGGTTGGCCGCAACGTCACCGGATACAAGTAGGAAAGCACATAGTACAACCATTTTTTTGTTTGAGACTGTGAAAAGTTCTGTGAAATATTTAATTATTTTTTATAGGAGAGAAGAAAGAATTTTGCACATGTTTAGGTCAGTGGAGCTCCCCTCACCTCAGCTGCAAGAGGGCTACTCTACTGTTTGAATTATAAGTCATAATTTATTATAAATGAGCTTTGCATACATAGGAAAAATTCAGGTTGGCTTTGTTATCGTGACCAGATTGATGTCTAGATGCGCAGGCCAAACATAAAATGTATCTCTACTCCAAATTTTTTCTTTAACATTTTAAATAGAGTGGAGGAGGATTAGAACTCCATTGCAGCCATGATCCTGGTACAGTTTTTATTCTTATGGTGATCAGCTGTCAGGTAAATGTGATCCAGGTGGCCGATATCGATATTTTGGTCATTGCATATCGGTATCGGCCGACATTTTCGTACATTACTTTTTTTTTTTTTTTGACAGGTACTCTTGTGGAGGGATCTTGGGGGTCTAAAATACCCCAAACCCCTCCTCTGCAATTAAAAGCATTCATAACGCCAAGTTTGGCTGTTTTTAATGCTGTCAATTTTTTTAATTTGGCGCAGAGTACCCGGAAGTGATGTCATGACAGGTTCATTCGGCTCTGATCGGGTCTTCAGCAGCCGTGCAGGCTGGTTGCCCGGGTTTCCCGGTGGGACGGCAGATCCAGGCGAGCCGCGGATGTCCCCTCTCGCTCCTTGTAATGACAGCCGAGTGGCTTCTCAGCCGCATCGGTTGTCATTACAAGACATCCGACCGTCGGCTATGGACACCGGTACCGGGGTGATGCCTCTAGCTGCAGTCATCACTCCGGTACAAGCAATTTCCCGATATATCCGCAATATCGGTAACCGATTCCGATATATCGGGGAAAGTGCATATCGGCCCCCGATATAGTCGGTCAATCCGTAATAAAGAAATATATATGTGTGCCCCCCCCACGCTTGCTCTGTGCATACATGCAAATGCCCACTCATATGTACGGCACACATATGTAAACGTTAGCATGATGCCAGTAATTTTATGGTCCTAATTTATGACTAAAGCCAAACCTGTAAAGGCTTTAAAGCATCACCCAGGGACAATTTTAGGTACACTAATAATTTTAAAGTGGTTGGAAACCCACGTTTAAAAAAAAAAAATAAGAGTAACAAACATGCCTATACTTACCTGCTCTGTGTATTCGTTTTGCACACAGCAGCCCTGATTCTCTTCTTCTATGGTGCCCTGCCGTCCCTCCAGGTCACTCCTCTTCATTGGGTGCCCCCATGGTAAGCCGCTTTCCCTGGGGGAACTTGTGCGGGCCCACTTCCAAGTCCTGCTGCTGAGTCCATTGACACAGACAGTAGGACTCTTGTCACTGGATTTGATTGACCGCAGAGGGAGGGAGTATTTTTTTTTTTTACAGTTTTGGGGGGCTTTGGTGAAATATTAGGGGTTTACACAGGTACCTGATGTCTCTCCTTTGAGACATAGAAAGGAACTGAAGACAGAACTTCCTCAGTCCCTTCCTCTGCTCTGGGCACTGAATGAATGGGAAGTGCTTTGTGCGGCTTTCTGTTCATTCACAAACTCTGTTTACTATGCTTCAGTTATGAATGAACACAATGAGTGATCGGTACCAGGGGGCAGCAGAGAGGGATCTGCGCAGCACTTTGTGTTGCACACCCTGTGTACGCCTATGGCTATCCTAACTCTCCAAGTTCTGTGGGTAAGTAGTCTTTCTCACACTTCCCCTGGCTGGAGCACACAGTACTGTCCTGACCGGGCCCCTGAGTTTTACCCAAGCCTTGCTTATAACGAGCTGCACACTCAAAACACCCGCAGGTCTCCAATAAGATCTGGACATAGGAATGAAGGCTTCGTGCCACCCAAGACACTTTGAAGCCTTCAAGCTCCAGGCCCCCGACCCGGGATTACCAAACCAAAAGAAAATAGAAACCCAGTCTTCTCTGCACAGTTTGGAGCTTCTCAAAGTGTAACTTTGAGAGTTCTGTGTAATTTATACTTCCATTCATCCAGTGGCAGGGCCTTTACTATCACAGAATGAACCAGAAGAACTTGATATACTATGTTCGTTGCTGGGGATGCTCAAATTTTTAGTTGTATTACGCCACATACCACTGTCGGCTTTGATCCCTTGGCTCACTTGTACAGTAATAATAGGGGGTCATTTTCTCTTCAACTCCTCCGCTTCTCAAAGAATACAAGCCTTTCTCTAAACAGAGAGAGGGAGGAGAGGGGCGGATGAATGTCCGGGTCTCACTTGTATTCCTCACCAGCATTTAAAGTGTTCGTAAACTCCTATTTTAATAATAGGTCTTAAAGTAAGTCTTACCTGTAAGTATGAATAGCTCCTAAAAGCATGCCGTTTATCAGATATTCAAATTGGCTTCATTTGATGACATCACTGTGCAATGCTCTCTGCCTTCAGTGATTCCTGTGCACAGTGACATCATTGCGACCTGGCCATTCAGATGGTCGGAGGGCGTGAACCTGGAAGGAAGACCCGGGTGTAGATCGAAGCACCAAGAGTGGGGACAACAGGGCACTGGAGGGCTCAGTTTCAAAGATAAGCCTGTCATAATGTGCTAGTATGCAGTACATACTAGCACATCATAGTGTAAACATGCAGGAGGCCCAATGTAGAGTTTACTACCACTTTACCAGATAAAAATTAAAAACATATTAAAAGATAAACCAGCGACACCAGCTTTTGCTGCAATATTCACTGAAGCCACTTGCCAAAAGCCTAAGGCCCCATTCACACTAGTGCGACTTGTCCCGTGATTTTGGACCGCAAAATCGTATGATAAGTCGTTTTCCATTATTTTCAATGAGCCCCATTCATATCAGTGCGTTTTGAAGTCGCACCGATTTCAAAGTAGTTCCTGCACTACTTTGCTACGATTTTAATGCGTTTTGAGGCATATAGCCTTGCCATTGCTTTCAAAATCGCGTCAAAAACGCGGCAAAGTCGCGGTGAAATTGCGGTAGAATTGCGTCACATATGTGTGAAAGGGGCCTAACTGGGGAAAATACGTGAAGATTCTATAGTGTACCGGGGTTATGGTTGCAGCTAGATGCCATAAACCCAGAATTACATTTTTTTCCCCAGCCACTGTTCCTTCTGTTGAAAGTGTTCCAAGCGTCTGGTTTGCAGCTGGATCACTTTTAGAAGTGGCGGGAGGGGTCCCCCCTACTGCCACTTTACGGTGGTTCTTGAGCTTACCTGGCTCATCGGTAAGCCCCGGAACCCATACGGTGGTGGCGGCGGCTGGCCAAAAAGATTAGCAGAGAAAAGATGGCTTCCACTCAACTCTATGACCTAGGAGCCCGGGAACGATGTCATGACATCACCTCCGGTTCACGGCTGATGTAAACAAGGCCATTTTTTCTCCAAACATTCTAATCTAATTCTAAGGGCCAGTTTACTGTCCTTCAGGCTTTAGGGGGGGCCGTACTGTAGACAGTGGCAGTAGTAAGTGCCCCATCGTTTGTCCTAATGGGAGGAATAATGCCCCCTAGTTGATATCAATGAAAAGAATAGTGTCCTATTGATGGTGTCAGTAGGGAGAATGGTGCCCCATGATTGTTAGTTGGTGGAATAGTGCCCCAAGGGCCAGATAAGTGCAAGCAAAGGGCCACAACCGGCTGCAGTTTGAAGACTACTCCATTAGAGGAATGTTTTTTTTTTTTTTTTTGTTCCAATGTAGAGGAGAGATGTGAGGTCTTATTAACCCCAGATCTCTCCATATAAAGAGGGATGCTTACATTTCTTGTGATCGCAATAAAAATGATCAAAAATAATTTTTAAGGAGCAGTATAAATATGAAAAAAGTTAATAAAAAAAAAAGTTTAAAGCGCCTTTTGTTCCCCCATGCTCGTGCGCAGTGGTGAACGCATACGTAGGTCATGCCCACATATGTAAAAGGTGTTCGCACCGCACATGTGAGGTATCGCTATCATAGCAAGAGCAATAATTCTAGCACTAGACCTCCTCTGTAACTCTAAACTGGTAACCTGTAAAAAATGTTAAAGCTTCGCCTATAGAGATTTTTAAGTATTGTAGTTTGGCGCCACTCCACGAGTGTGCGCACTTTTAAAGCATGATATGCTAGGTATCTATTTACTTGGCATAACATCATTTCATAAAACATTGCGTTTATATTATGTGTTTTTTTTTTTTTTTAATTAATTAAAGTTCCCAAAGTATTGCGTTTGAAAAACCGCTGCGCAAATACCGTGTGAAATAAAAAATGGCAAGGACTGCCATTTTTTTCTCTTGGGCCTCCGCTAAAATTTAAAATTAACTTTGAACTAAAGTTAATTGAAGCATAAAAATACAGTTTTTTTACTTGTAAACAAAAAGTATCAGAATAGGCCTGGTCCTTAAAGTGGAGTTCCACCCATTTTAGTAACTTTAGATGTATGTAATCCCCTTTAAAACTACTTTTACCAATGGAAACTTTTTTTTTTTTTTTTTGCTAGTAAATACCTTATTTTCTTCTTTATTCATCCTCTCCTCACTTTCGGGTCCGCAGGGGGTGCTGGGATGGCATGAAATCTCGCATTATTACACAGGAGCTGAGCTGTTTGTATTGAGGCCGTGCTCTACCCCGCCTCCGCCCTGCCTCTACTCAGTGAGCTGTACTGAATGTATTGTATTGAGGCCGTGCTCCGCCCCGCCTCCTCTCAGTGAGCTCAGTGAGGATATAATGCTTTCAGTCCTCGCTCACTGAGAGGAGGCGGGGCGGAGGCTGGGCAGAGCACGGCCTCAATACAAACAGTACAGCTTAGCTCCTGTGTAATAATGCGAGATTTCATGCCATGAGATACATCCCAGCACCCCCTGCCAAGGCAATTCACCATGGTACTTTTCTCTCTGCTAGATGCCCTCAGTCTGATTGCCACCGTCATTTAACCCACTTCTTTTGAACCCAGGTTATTCTGGACCCGCCACCAGCTTGTGACTGGACAGTGAAAGTAAATGCAGCACATTGATGAGCTCTTGTCTTTATCTCTATCTGCTCTCTACTCCTACCAGCACGATTCTTTTCTTTAAGTGAACTGTTTAGCGCCTTGTGCTGCTTCTACTTCTCATACTGCAACCCTGCTGTACAGAGACTGCAAGGGGCTGACAGTGGGACAGGTTCATGTATTTACACTGCTTGCATTTAAAATGCACATTTAATGATGTGTTAATGATTGCAGAGCTGTACACCTTCATGTTTAGCTTTAATTGTATTTCTCGGCTGGCAGCTCACCCGAGGAATAAAAAAAAAAAAATCCTTTGATCTGTTTACGTGAGAGTGGTAAATGGTTCCAATAAATCTTTTTTTACTCTGTAAGAACAACTTTGTTGACCTATTCCTTTTATAAGTCAGTAAATCAATTTCTCAATTGAAATAGAAAGTTCTCAGGCCCGGATCAAGTTTTGGAACAAGGGGGGGGGGGGGGTCAACGTATTTAGAAGCAGAGGTCAGTAATTGCAGCTTCCATGGCAGAATAACCTACTATGAGAAAGCTCAGGGTGGGGGCGTCCCCACTGTAGGCGGGGCAGTGACACAGAATGTATAGGCAATGAAATACAGCGCCGACCCTCTAGTACTATGTGTATGGTCATTTTGCCATCAATTTAAGTGTATGCTTAACCACTTAAGCCCCAGGCCTATTTCGGACACTTTTTGTTTACAAGTTAAAATCAGTATTTTTTCCTAGAAAACTACTTAGAACCCCCAAACATTATATATATTTTTTTTAGCAAAGACTCTGGAGAATAAAATGTCGGTCATTGCAATATTTTTTGTCACGCGGTATTTGCGCAGCGGTCTTTAAAACGCCATTTTTTGGGAAAAATTACGAAAAATCACATTTCACTGCATTTAAAAAATACTAAACAGTAAAGTTTGCCCATTTTTTGTATATTGTGAAAGATGATGTCATGCCGAGTAAATAGATACCCAACATGTTATGGTTTAAAATTGCGCACACCCATGGAATGGCGACAAACTACGGTCAATAGAAATCTCAATAGGCGATGCTTTAAATTTTTTTTAACGGTTACCAGTTTAGAGTTAGAGTGTAGCTCTCTTTTTAAATTATTGCCCACGCTCTGGCGATCGCGGCGATACCTCACATGTGTGATTTGAACAGCGATTTCATTCGCGGCTCGACTTCCGTATACGTTATTTTTCGTGCGCAAGCTAACGTGACGGGGCGGCCCAAAAATTTTTTTTTTCCTATTTATTTTATTTTTTTTAACTTTATTACAGGTTTAAAAAAAAAAATAAAAATCTGATCACTTTTATTGCTGTCACAAGCAATGTAAACATCCCTTGTGACACCAATATGCAGTGACAGGTACTCTTTATGGAGGGATCAAGGCTCTAAAAGACCCCAAACCCCTCCACTACACTTCCATGTATGCAAAACGCCGAAAACTGCATTTTTGCATACAGCCATTTTTTAAATTTGCCGCCTTTTGCAGCAGAGTAACCCGGAAGTGACATCATGGGCGCCGCCTCCGGGTTACGTCATCGGAGACCCGATCAAAGCCACTTCCGGCTTTGATCGGGACTCCATCCAGCCGGCTGACATGCCGGCTGGATGCTCGGGTCTCCTGGTGGGACGGGAGGCCCGGGCGAAGTCACGGAAGGCGGCGGAAGTGGGGGGGGGGGGGGGGCGGTCGTTACGGACGGAAATCTGACCGTTGGCTGTAAACCACGGTACCGGGATGGTGCCTCTAGCTAGAGGCATCATCCCAGTATTACACCGCAAAGTCTGCCGACGTATATATAGGTCAGTTTGCGGTAAGTGGTTAAATAAAGTGTTGTATATGATGAGGCACTATTACCCTTTAGTACACAGAAATATTTTTGAACCATACAATGAATAAATATATATAAAGTGACTATAGTATTGAAAAAGTGCAAAAAAATGTAAAAAAAAAGGCGCTTCCAACATGCAAATGGATATGTGCGAATTTGCAATGGTGCATAAAGTACGATAACTGTGCAAAATAAGGTATTCAGGTATCTTAATTAAACATTCACATATGTTATTCCATTATTTAATAGAACACTGTGCCATAATTACGTAATGTGCAATGCATTCCAAAGTGCTCAAAGTAAATGTGTAAACGTGTTAAATTTATATAAAGAGTTGATTAAGTGCAAAATATAGAATAGTTCATATTTCTTTAAACAAAACGGGGTGGTGGTCTCCTCATTCCCTCATAAAGTGATCCCTGCTTCAATAAAGGTGCTGATATGTGGGTATGTTGTGCTCCTCCACCTCGGTAAGTATTGGCCACTTACCAGAGTTATTCAGGCCACCAGGACCTACAGAGCTGAAAATGTGCCTCCTAGGCTACCAAGTGATGAGGTATGGATCCGTTGGGTATAATGAGCCCCGTCATATAAAGTTCACCCCGATGGAATGAAATGCTCAGGAAATTCAAACACATAAAGGCATCATTTTGCAGATGTATTTAGTGGGTAAAAGTGCATGGTACAATCATAAAAAACTCACATTTGGTAGTCCTTCCAGTAGAGCTAACTATGAAGGGTTTCTGTAAAACAGTCAGGAAGCGCCGCTCGTAGCGTGCATTCCACCTTGCGTTCCACCTAACCAGGGACAGTTTGTTGAATTTGCAGACCTTGAAAAGTGCAACTTTGTAGCACAGCAGGGATATATGTGTGGAAGGGGTAAGAGTACAAGAGTATAGATGGCCGTAGACCTTGACCAACACTCAGACCTGCATGCACAACCACATTGTCTCAAATGATGTCCAAGCTTCTTTTGCCATTTGTCCCTCCCCAAACCAGTGGAGGACTCCACACCTCTGGCCTGGGGGGGGGGGGGGGGGGGAACCCCGAACCCCGTGAACTAGCATTTACATGGTGGGGACAATTTTTTGTGGCTTAAAGAAAATGTACAATGCAAAGTGATTTAAGGTCATGGGGAAAAGTGGATGGTGGTAAGATAAATAACATGGCTTAGTGTGAAACGCCTTTTCACCGCTCTCAGCATTTGGTCACATGGCATTTTAGAGCTGCAGAGGGACTTGTTGCTGGAAGACTTCCCTCTAGTTGATGCTACGATCTTGGAGCAGCTTGCTCTATAATGCCCATAATGTAATTGATTGCAGGTCCCGTTTCGACTAAGATCTGAACTGTGAAGTATCCCCACCAGCCCAATAGCTTTTACCCCCATTCTAACACCTATAATAACTACCCTGTAGAAGGAAAATGCATACTGTATACTAACAATACCTATTCCCAGGATACTCACCATGGCCAGGTCTAGGGGGGGTCCTGGGGTGGGCTGCGCCCCCCATCCCCTGATGGTGTGCCAGGCCATCTCTCATTCCTGCACGGTACACAGTCTGAGCACAGGCATAAAGATCCCCTCCTCGCCACATAGCACACACTGCAGCTGAAATCTAATTCCTTTACACACAGCTATGATCTGCATATTGCATTGCTGGCTACTGCAGCTGAGCTGCCATTCCAACCAGGGAATTTCACAGGTCAGAACTGCAACACAGTAGCTAGTTACACACTGTGCAGACCATAGCTGTGTGTAAGGAAATTGGATTTCAGCTACAGTGTATGCTGTGTGGGGAGGAGGAGATCTTGCTGCCTGTGCTCAGGCTGCGTACCATGCAGGGATGGGAGAAAGAGCTGTGCCCTGCCAGCGGTGACCCCTGTCCTCTCTCCTGCCAGCAGTGACCCCTGTCCTCTCTCCTGCCAGCGGTGACCCCTGGCCTCTCTCCTGCCAGCGGTGACCCCTGGCCTCCCTCCTGCCAGCGGTGACCCTGGCCTCCCTCCTGCCAGCGGTGACCCCTGGCCTCGCTCCTTCCCTGCTTGTGGGTAGGTGCAGTGTGAACCTATCCATAAATATCCATAAATATTGGGACATTGACACAATTCTAATCTTTTTGGCTCTATACACCACCACAATGGATTTGAAATTAAATAAACAAGATGTGCTTTAACTGCAGACTTCCAGCTTTAATTTAAGGGTATTTACATCCAAATCAGGTGAACGGTGTAGGAATTTCAACAGTTTGTATATGTGCCTCCCACTTTTTAAGGGACCCAAAGTAATGGGACAGATTAACAATCATAAATCAATTTTCACTTTTTAATACTTGGTTGCAAATTCTTTGCAGTCAATTACAGCCTGAAGTCTGGAACGCATAGACATCACCAGAGGCTGGGTTTCATCCCTGGTGATGCTCTGCCAGGCCTCTACTGCAACTGTCTTCAGTTCCTGCTTGTTCTTGGGGCATTTTCCCTTCAGTTTTGTCTTCAGCAAGTGAAATGCATGCTCAATCAGATTCAGGTCAGGTGATTGACTTGGCCATTGCATAACATTCAACTTCTTTCCCTTAAAAAGCTCTTTGGTTGCTTTCGCAGTATGCTTCGGGTCATTGTCCATTTGCACTGTGAAGCGCCGTCCAATCAGTTCTGAAGCATTTGGCTGAATATGAGCAGATAATATTGCCCGAAGCACTTCAAAATTCATCCTGCTTCTTTTGTCAGCAGTCACATCATCAATAAATACAAGAGAACCAGTTCCATTGGCAGCCATACATGCCCAAGCCATGACACTACCACCATCATTCTTCACTGATGAGGTGGTATGCTTTGGATCATGAGCAGTTCCTTTCCTTCTCCATACTCTTCTCTTCCCATCAAACTCTAATCTGGCCTTCCTGTTTTCGAGGCTCACCAATGGTTTACATCTTGTGGTGAATCCTCTGTATTCACTCTGGTGAAGTCTTCTCTTGATTGTTGACTTTGACACACATACACCTACCTCCTGGAGAGTGTTCTTGATCTGGCCAACTGTTGTGAAGGGTGTTTGCTTCACCAGGGAAAGAATTTTTCGTTCATTTACCACAGTTGTTTTCTGTGGTCTTCCGGGTCTTTTGGTGTTGCTGAGCTCACTGGTGCGTTCTTTCTTTTTAAGAATGTTCCAAACAGTTGATTTGGCCACACCTAATGTGTTTGCTATCTTTCTGATGGGTTTGTTTTGTTTTTCAGCCTAATGATGGCTTGCTTCACTGATAGTGACAGCTCTTTGGATCTCATATTGAGAGTTGACAGCAACAGATTCCAAATGCAAATAGCGCACTTGAAATGAACTTTGGACCTTTTATCTGCTCCTTGTAAATGGGATAATGAGGGAATAACAAACACCTGGCCATGTGTCACGGGGTATTGTGGCAGAGCCTGACGTAAGAGGCGTGGCTTACCGGGTAACTGGTGTGGCACAGGTTCACCAGAGGCGCGGAGTCTAAGTGTTAGCCGGTTTTCACCAGGGCTCCAGATGGTGGGGATGGATTTGGCTGCTTGCTAACACCAGGTCGCGGCCCCCCGGATTCCCTGGGAGAGCCTGGAACAGGTCCAGGACCAATAGCCGGTAGCAGGTAAACAGATCAGGATGAGACAGGAGGATAGTCAGGACAAGCCAAGGTCAGGGCGGGCAGCAGGTAATCAGAATCCAAAGACAAGCCAGGTCAGGTAAACAGGAACAGCGGATATAACAGGCACAGGATACAGGAGAGCTGAAGACAACACAGCAATCACTAGAGTGACAGCTGTGTTTAAATAGGCCGTTTTGGCACCAATTTGGTAGCCTCGAACTCTACCAAGGTAGCCTCAAACTCTTCCAAGGTAGCTTTAAACTCTACCAAGGCAGCCCCGAACTCTACCAAGGCAGCCCCGAACTCTACCAAGGCAGCCCCGAACTCTACCAAGGCAGCCTCGAACTCTACCAAGGTAGCCTCAGCGCATGCACATAGGCGTTCGCCGGTTAGCGACGCCAGTGCGCATGCGCAGGGTATTGAGTCCCTGACATTGCCCCCCCCTTAAGGGCAACCTCCGGGTGCCCAAAAGGTTCCTTTTGTGGGGATGGTTGCGGAAGAAATTCCCGATTAAGTCCTGGGCATGGAAATTCTGTACCGGTTCCCAGGAATTTTCTTCGGGGCCGTAGCCCCTCCACTTAACCAGGTATTGTAGTCCACCTCAAATTCTTCATCCCCATTGATGGTGACAGGAGCAGGTGGTTACGAACTTCTACCAGGAAAGGAATCGGGTACTGCAGGTTTCAAGAGTGAAACGTGGAAGACTGGATGGATCTTGAGGGAATCGGGAAGCGTCAGTTCGTAAGATACCTCATTTAATTTTCTCCTCACAGGGAATGGGCCAATAAACTTGGGTGCCAGTTTTTTGGAAGGGCATGCCAATCGGAGGTTGGTGGTGGCTAACCATACCAGGTTGCCAGGCTGGAGAACCAACTCACCTCTCCTTCTTTTGTCAAATAACTCTTTATTGAAGGTCTGAGCCTTGGTCATGGCATCCTGTAAGACTTTTTTGTTGTCCTTAAGGAACTCCAAGATATTCCGGACTGCTGGCACTGTAGGTTCAGGAATAAAGCAGGGCAAGAAAGATGGGTGAAACCTGCATCGAATGGGGACTGACCTGTAGCCGAGTGTTTGGCGTTATTGTATGCAAACTCTGCTGATGGTAGTATCGAGACCCAGTCATCTTGAACAAAGGTGGTGAAGCATCGGATATATTGCTCGAGGGTCTGGTTGGTCCTCTCAGTCTGCCCGTTAGTCTGGGGATGGTATGCGGAGGACATTGACAGCTTGATTTTCAGTGAATCACATAAAGCTCTCCAGAAGTGAGAAGTAAATTGGACATCTCTATCCGACACAATTTTCATTGGGACCCCGTGGAGTCTTACAATTTCTCTGATGAAGACCTGCGCCGTCTCAATCGTGGAGGGTGTACCTCTTAGTGGTATGAAGTGAGCTATTTTCGACAGACGGTCTACTACCACGAAGATTGCAGAATAACCGTCTGATGGAGGAAGTTCCACGATGAAATCCATGGCAATCATATTCCATGGTCTGTCAGGGACTGGTGGTGGTCTGAGCAGGCCCCATGCCTTATTTCGGGTTGCCTTGCTTCGTGTGCAAACAGTACAGGAGAAAACATATTGTTTACAACACTTCTCCAAGTCGGGCCACCAGAATGTGCGCTGCACAAGATCCAGCCATCGGGTGGTCATGACACAGTCCTAGGATGGACACACGAGCACTTTCTGGAACGAAAATTTGATATATATAATTTGAAGGGGTGATGAATATAAATGCATCAATGCATCGTGATTCAGACGTTCGCAACTCTGCATCAATGCTGAGATTTTGGAGAAACATAACGGCGGAGCCTGCCTTGTGAATAAACACCCTCCCCTTCCAGATGGTCACTGGAGCAGAAAGTCAGCTGACTGACCTTGAGAGCAGGTGAGTGCCAGTCACTGATCCCATCCCTCCACCAACATTCCTCTGCCTGATCCCATTCCACCATCACCACCATCTCTCTGCCTGATCCCATTCCACCGTCACCACCATCCCTCTGCCTGATCCCATTCCACCGTCACCACCATCCCTCTGCCTGATCCCATTCCACCGTCACCACCATCCCTCTGCCTGATCCCATCCATCCACCACCATTCCTCTGCCTGATCCCATTCCTTCACCACCCTCCCTCTGTCTGATCCCATCCATCCACCACCATCCCTCTGCCTGATCCCATCTATCCAACCCAAACTCTCTGCCTGAATCCATTCCTCCACCACCCTCCCTCTGCCTGATCCCATTCTTCCACCATCATGCCTCTTCCTGATCCCATTCCTCCACCATCATGCCTCTGCCTGATCCCATTCCTCCACCATCATGCCTCTGCCTGATCCCATCCCTCCACCACCATCCATCTGCCTGATCCCATTCCTCCACCACCCCCCCCAGCCTGATCCCATTTCTCCACCCCCTCTGCCTGATGCCATTCCTCCACCACCATCCCTCTGTCTGATCCCATCCATCCACCACCATCCCTCTCTCTGATGTCATCCCTCCACCACAATCCCTCTGCCTGATCCCATTCCTGCACCACCGTCCCTCTGCCTGATCCCATTCCTCCACCACCATCCCCCTGCCTGATCCCATTCCTTCAACACCATCCCTCTGCCTGATCCCATTCGTCCACCATCATCCATCTGCCTGATCCCATTTCTCCACCCCCCTTCCTCTGCCTGATCCAGTTCCACCACCACCACCATCCATCTGCCTGATTCCATTCCTTAACCACAATCCTTCTTCCTGATCCCATTCCTCCACCACAATCCCTCTTCCTGATCCCATTCCTCCACCACCATCCCTCTCTCACTTATATTTTGTGCATTTAGGACAGGAATGCATTTCAGGTCTTTGTTAAAACAATATACTGAGCAGCCCAGAACTAGCTTGTGAGAGAGTCAGTCTATTCCACATGTTCACAGCTCTTACAGCAAAGAAGCCTTTCTATTTTTTCCTCTACATGTAAAGAATGCCCCTCTGTTCTCTTTATTGAACTGAAAGGGAATAACTTGTATTCCTCCTTTTGGATAGTTAAGAGAAATACCCTCCCCAAATAGGATATTGCGCTAAGAGCAAAATATGGAGTTCTTCTGACTGCTTTAATTTTTGGATAAAAACCGTGGGCATTAATTGTGATGCATCGGGGAATCGAATCAAAACGTTGACAGGATATTCGTAATCTAATCGAATTGTGAGACCAGTGGAGATGCGCACCCCTAATAATTTGTTACTATATTTCTCTGAGATTTTCCTTTCTGAGCTTGGCTTGTACTGGTTTCATTTGGGAAGGTAATGACTTATTTGGATCCAGTGTTGACTGTACTCATAATGAGTTGACTGTACTCAAGCGGAGTAAACACTGGTTGTCTCTGGGATAGACAATTTCAACCTTGGAACAATAAGGTTAGTTAATTGTCTTGGGGTTTTTATGGCCTTTAAAGCGGAGTTCCGGCCTCAGAAACGTTTTTTAGCAAAAAATACTCCATCAATAGTAATCCATCGCCCCTTTAACACTTTAGGACCGGAGGATTTTCCTGCTCTACGTCCAGGCCACTTTTTGCGATTCGGCACTGTGCGACTTTAACTGACAATTGCGCGGTCATGCAACTCCGTACCCAAACAAAATTTACGTCATTTTTTTCCCACAAACAGAGCTTTCTCTTGGTGGTATTTGATCACCTCTGCGCTTTTCATTTTGTGCGATATTAATAAAAAAATGCGACAATTTTGAAAAAATAACAATATTTTTCTACTTTGACAGTTAAAAAATATCCAATATATTCAATTTTTGTCATATATTTAGGCCAAAATGTATTTTTCACATTTTTTTATATGAAATCCCCCCCCCCCCCCAAAAAATGTAAAAATCAAAATGTTTTAATATTTTAGGCCAATTTGTTTTATGCTACATATTTTTGGTAAAAAAAATTGCAATAAGCGTATTTTGAATGGTTTGCGCAAAAGTTATTGCGTTTACTAACTAAGGGAAATTTATGTCATTTTTATTGTTTTTTTTTTTAACTAGTAATGGCGGCAATCTGGCGGTAATCTGTGATTTTTTTTTTTTGCAGGACTGCGACATTGCGGCGGACAGATCGGACCCCTAACTGACATTTTTGACACTTTTGGGGGTACCAGTGACATTACTACAGTAATCAGTGCTATAAATATGCACTGTTACTGTAATAATGACACTGGCAGGGAAGGGGTTAACTTTAATTGGTGATCAAGGGGTTAATGTATGCCTGGTGCTTACTGACGTGTGTGGGGGGAGGGGACTGTGTGACACAGGCACAGATCACAGGTTCAGCTATGCTGAATCCTGTAATCTGTCCCTGCCTGTCACATAGGAGATCCGCCCGCTTTGTTTACACAAGCGGGCGGATTTCCTCACTCTTTCCCCGACGATCGGGGAAGAGCGGCGGTGATCACCGCTTCTCCTCGCCTGGCCCGACTCCCGCTGTGTCTGAATACAGCCGGAGCGAGCCTCCGGCGGCCCGCCCACGAGGGGAGGAGTCCAGCGACGTAGACCTACGTCGCTGGATGATAACGAGCCACTTTGCCGCAGTACGCTCAATGTGAGCGGTCGGTAAGTGGTTAAATAACTGCTATTCCCATATTAGTTCTATAGTGTATGATTTGTGTGAAATTCTAATTCTTTTAAAAACGGTGTCTGAGCGCGGCCATCTTTGCAGTGTAATCCTTTATTGCCTTCTTCCTGATTGCAGTTCATTCTGGCTACCCAGAATGCACCGCAAAATCTCGCGCATGCGCAGTACTATGCGATCGGCATAGTACGGGTTTCCATAGGGGCGGCAGCGTCGGAGGAAGTTGCCGCCCCTATAAAGCCCTTCCCCGCCTCCCGAAAGAACAATGCACGTGGAGCAGAGGAGCAGACCAGAACGAGAAAGAGAGGGAGGCAGACTGATCATTGGAAAAACATCTGGCTTGACTTTACTGCAATTCTGGTATGTGTGACTGGGAGCAGCAGAAGCAATGGCACTGTGATATTGGGGACACCAGCAGCAGCAATTGCACTGTGATATTGGGGGCACCAGCAGCTTCAATGGCACTGTGATATTGGGGGCACCAGCAGCAGTAATGGCACTGTGATATTGGGGGCACCAGCAGCTTTAATGGCACTGTGATATTGGGGGCACCAGCAGCTTTAATGGCACTGTGATTTTGGGGGCACCAGCAGCTTTAATGGCACTGTGATATTGGGGACACCAGCAGAAATGGCACTGTGATATTGGGGGCACCAGCAGCAGCAATTGCACTGTGATATTGGGGGCACCAGCAGCTTCAATGGCACTGTGATATTGGGGGCACCAGCAGCAGTAATGGCACTGTGATATTGGGGGCACCAGCAGCTTTAATGGCACTGTGATATTGGGGGCACCAGCAGCTTTAATGGCACTGTGATTTTGGGGGCACCAGCAGCTTTAATGGCACTGTGATATTGGGGACACCAGCAGCAATGGCACTGTGATATTGGGGGCACCAGCAGCAGCAATTGCACTGTGATATTGGGGGCACCAGCAGCTTCAATGGCACTGTGATATTGGGGGCACCAGCAGCAGTAATGGCACTGTGATATTGGGGGCACCAGCAGCTTTAATGGCACTGTGATATTGGGGGCACCAGCAGCTTTAATGGCACTGTGATTTTGGGGGCACCAGCAGCTTTAATGGCACTGTGATATTGGGGACACCAGCAGAAATGGCACTGTGATATTGGGGGCACCAGCAGCAGCAATTGCACTGTGATATTGGGGGCACCAACAGCTTCAATGGCACTGTGATATTGGGGGCACCAGCAGCAGTAATGGCACTGTGATATTGGGGGCACCAGCAACTTCAATGGCACTGTTCCATTGGCAGCCATACATGCCCACGCCATGACACTACCACCACCATGCTTCACTGATGAGGTGGTATGCTTTGGACCATGAGCAGTTCCTTTACTTCTTCATACTCTTCTCTTCCCATCACTCTGGTATAAGCTGATCTTGGTCTCATCTGTCCATAGGATGTTGTTCCAGAACTGTGAAGGCTTTTTTAGATGTTGTTTGGCAAACTCTAATCTGGCCTTCCTGTTTTTGAGGTTTACCAATGGTTTACATCTTGTGGTGAACCCTCTGTAATCACTCTGGTGAAGTCTTCTCTTGATTGTTGACTTTGACACACATACACCTACCTCCTGGAGAGTGATCTTGATCTGGCCAACTGTTGTGAAGGGTGTTTTCTTCACCAGGGAAAGAATTCTTCGGTCATCCACCACAGTTGTTTTCCGTGGTCTTCCGGGTCTTTTGGTGTTGCTGAGCTCACCGGTGCATTCTTTCTTTTTAAGGATGTTCCAAACAGTTGATTTGGCCACACCTAATGTTTTTGCTATCTCTCTGATGGGTTTGTTTTGTTTTTTTCAGCCTAATGATGGCTTGCTTCACTGATAGTGACAGCTCTTTGGATCTCATATTGAGAGTTGACAGCAACAGATTCCAAATGCAAATAGCACACTTGAAATGAACTCTGGACCTTTTATCTGCTCCTTGTAAATGGGATAATGAGGGAATAACACACACCTGGCCACGGAACAGCTGAGCAGCCAATTGTCCCATTACTTTTGGTCCCTGAAAAAGTGGGAGGCACATATACAAACTGTTGTAATTCCTTCACCTTTCACCTGATTTGGATGTAAATATCCTCAAATTAAAGCCGGAAGTCTTCAGTTAAAGCACATCTTGTTTGTTTCATTTCAAATCCATTGTGGTGGTGTATAGAGTCCTTGAAGGTGTCTCTCAGCATTGTCCTATTTTGCTGAACCTCTGTTGGTTTGTATAGGTTTGTGGAGAACCAGTTTTTCAAGGTTATCCTTCCTGGGTTGTTTGTTCATTGCTGGGTTTGTATGCACTAGGCTATTTTGATTAAATTCTCTGTCTCTGGTTTTTTTTTTCATTTTGGATAGAGTAAGGGAGGGTTATACTCCTGTCAGATTTTTTTTTTTTGCCATCTGTGTCCCATTGCAGAGATTTCCCTTCAGGTCCTGTCCCATAGCCAAACAGGAAGGGAGAGGAAATCCCTGCAAATTAAGGGAATCCCTTGGGGGCTCCCAGGCCACCAGAAATGGAGTCCCCATTGGAAGATTTTCCATCAATTACTTTTCTGGGGACAACCCAAAATTTTGGATTTTCTTTTACTTTTATCACTTCTCAACTACCTCACCCAGGTTTACTGCAGCAGAGCAGCTCGGCTGCGCATAATCCCGTAGATCTACGTGATTATGTGCACGCGGCTTTGGAGTCGCGCTCCCGCTGTGATTAGACACAGCAGGAGGCAGACTGCGGGAGGAGCGAGCTCGATCGCCGCCGGCCTCCCACGATCTTTGGCAAAACTGACAGGAGAGCTGTCTGGAATGTAAACAATGTAAGACAGCTCTCCTGTCAGGCAGGGAAAGATTGTGTCATTCAGCTAAGCTGAATCACTGATCTCTCTCTGCCTCTGTTCAATCCATCCCCCCACACAGTTAGTAAGCACATCTAGGGAACACATTTAACCCCTTGATCACCCCCAGTGTTAACCCCTTCCCTGCCAGTGTCATTTATACAGTAACAGTGCATATTATTTAGCACTGATCACTGTGTTAATGTCACTGGTCTTCAAAAAGTGTCAAAAAGTGTCAGATTTGTCCGCCGCAATGTCGCAGTCTCGATTAAAAATCGCTGATCGCCCCCATTACTAATAAAAAGTCTATAAATCTATCCTGTAGTTTGTAAACGCTATAACTTTTGCGCAAACCAATTATTATACGCTTTTTGCGATTTTTTTTTTTTTTTTTTTTTACCAAAAATATGTAGCAGAATACAAATTTGGCCTAAACTGATAAAAAAAAATTAGATTTTTTAACATTTTTTTTATTGGGAATGTTTTATAGCAGAAAGTAGAAATTATTGGTGTTTTTTCAAAATCGACGCTCTTTTTTGTTTATAGCGCAAAAACGAAAAAAACGCAGAGGTGATCAAATACCACTAAAAGAATTTGTATTTGGGTACAGCGTCGCACGACCGCACAATTGTCGGTTAAAGCAACGCAGTGCCGAATCGCAAAAAATGGCCTGGTCATTAAGGGGGGGGGGGTAAAACCTTCCGGGGCTGAAGTGGTTAAATGATAATGGTAAACTGGGCCAATAGAGAGGAAGACTCTCCTTAACAGGGGACACAGACAGCAATAAACACTGACAGGGGTTCTAATCCCTCTTCACTCTATGTTCATGTGAAAAGGGGGATAAGTCCACTATACTGGGCTGGCCTTTAGGAGGGGGGGGGGAGTGGAAGCTGCTTCCCCAAACATGTAAAGAGAAACAAAGGAAAAAGGCGCCTCTGAATGTAGACTGTTAAAGCGGTTGTATCCCCCCAAAAAAAACAAAAACAAACAAACCCTGCAGGACAATGGCATAATGTGCTGGTATGCATTGCATACTAGCACATTATGAAATACCTTAGAATGAAGCCCCGACAAGGTCGCCCGGACACCGCTGAGGGAGCAGACGACTTCCCTCTGCGTCTCTTCCAGGTTCTGCAGCTCCGGCGCTGTGAGTGGCCGGAGACGCGATGACGTCACTCCCGCGCAAGCGCTGAGTTTACTTTCCGGCGAGGAGCTCTGAAGGTCCGGCAAGATACGCCGGACCTTCAGAGCGCATGTGCCGCTGCTGTCAGCGGTTGCATGCAGGGTGAATATCTCCTAAACCGTGCAGGTTTAGGAGATATTAATTTTACCTACAGGTAAGCACTATTAAAGGCCATATTATAGGCTTACCTGTAGGTAAAAGTAAAAAAGCGGAGTATACTACCGATTTAACAAAATGTATTCGAAATGAAGAATAAAACTCACATTAAGGTGCACAAAACAAGCATTTCGGGTGTTATACCCAAAGGACGTCTGGGGGAATGGGGGGCTGTGATGCCAATGCTGGTGCTGTGTCTCTGCAGGTCGCGCTGGATCTGGCCAGCAATGAAGAACTGCAAAGCAGCTGAGACCGAGGGCTGAGATGCACGGTGGAATGCAGCGTCGATCCTCTGATGTCACTGGTCCACGACGCGTTTCGGAGCAGGCTCAGTAGGTGTAAGATAACGATGCGCGCTCCTTTTGTCAAGCTAATGAGGGGGAAGTTCCTGTTCGTATTTATATGCACCGACAACGCCACCCAGTGCGCAATTTTAGCACTGATCATTGTATTGGTGTCACTGGTTCCCCAAAAAAAAAAAAAAAGTGTAATTTAGTGTCTGATTTGTCCGCCGCAAGTCACTAATCGCCACCATTACTAGTAAAAAAATAAAAAATTAGAACAAATAAAAATTCCATAAATATATCCCATAGTATGTAGATGCTCGAACTTTAGTGCAAACCAAACAATTTACGCTTATTGGGTTTTCTTTTTTTTACCAAAAATATGTAGCAGAATATATATTGGCCTAAATTTGATTTTTTTTTTTTTACTGCATGCGTTTTATAGCAGAAAGTAAACAATGTTGCTGTTTTTTTATTGATTTGTTTATAGCACAAAAAATAAAAACCACAGAGGTGATCAAATACCACCAAAAGAAAGCCCTATTTGTGGGGAAAAAATGACATCAATTTTATTTGGGTACAGCGTAGCACGACTGCGCAACTGTCAGTTAAAATGATGCAATGCTGTATCGCAAAAAATGGCCTGATTATAAAGGGGGGTAAATCTTCCGGAGCTGAAGTGGTTAAAGTGGTAGTACAGACGTGTTTTTTTTTTTATTTATTTATACCCACAGGTAGGCCTACAGGTACAGTAAATATATCCTAAGTGTGCACCGTTAAGGAGATATTTACTTTAGCACTGGCGCATGCGCAATTCGCATAGTAAGTCCATAGAAAGAGCTGTGCCGTGGCCATGACCCCTGTGCATGTGACATCGTAGCAGCTCGGCCAGTCAAACCTAGACGGCAGACCAGGTTGGAAAATGGAAGCCCTGTCAGTGGTGACAGCATGCCGCTGGAAGACTTAATTTTCAGATGCAAGAAAAAGTATGTGAACCCTTTGGAATGATATGGATTTCTGCACAAATTGGTCATAAAATGTGATCTGATCATCATCATCTAAGTCACAACAATAGACAATCACAGTCTGCTTAACCACTTTACCACCGGAGGATTTTGCTGTCTTCCGTCCAGGCCACTTTTTGCGATTCGGCGCTGTGCGACTTCAACTGACAATTGCGCAGTCGTGCGACGCCGTACCCAAACGAAATTTACGTCCTTTTTTTCCCACAAACAGAGCTTTCTTTTGGTGGTATTTGATCACCTGTGCGATTTTTACTTTTTGCGCTATAAACAAAAAAGAGCGTTTATTTTGAAAAAATAACAATATTTTTAACATTTTTTTATATGAAATTCCCCCCAAAAAAGATGTAAAAACCAATTTTTTTAAAAATTTTTGGCCAATTTGTTTTCTGCTACCTATGTTTGGTCAAAAAAATCGCAATAAGCGTATTTTGATTGGTTTGCGCCAAAGTTATTGCGTTTACTAACAAAGGGAAAGATTTCTGTCATTTTTGGTGTTTTTTTTTTTAACGCGTAATGGCGGCGATCTGCGATTTTTTTTTTGCGGGACTGCGACATTGCGGCGGACAGATCGGACCCTTGACTGACATTTTTGACACTTTTGGGGGTACCAGTGACATTACTGCAGTAATCAGTGCTATACAGTAATCCCCCGCTACATCGCGGTTCAGTTTTTGCGGTCCCGGTAATTCGCGGTTTTTTTTGTAATGTTATTTTACTATATAAATCATTAAAAATGAAAGATTTTTGTGTTTTTCATAGCTCTTGCTCTGTCTCTAAGTATCTTTTATGTGTTTAAATGAGTTTCTATTGTTTTAAAAGTGTGTTTAAAGACCTTAAAATGCTTCTACACGTACAGGGACAGTAAAAAAATCATGCCTACAATGCATTTTAATAGGGTTTTTCTATTTCGCGGAATTTCACTTTTCGCGGCTGGGTCCGGAACGTAACCCCCGCAATGGAGGGGGGTTTACTGTATATATGCACTGTTACTGTAAAAATGACACTGGCAGGGAAGGGGTTAATTTTATTGGAGAGGGAGGGGTTAATGTATGCCTGGTGCTTACTGACGTGTAGGGGGGGGAGGTGACTGAGTGAGTCATGGACAGATCGGATGTCCAGCTATGCTGAACACTCCGATCTGTCACTCCCTGTCACTATGGAGATCCGCCCGCTGTGTTTACACACAGCGGGCGGATCTCCAGACTCGATCCCCGACGATCGGGTAAGAGCAGCGGCGATCGCCGCTGCTCCTCCCCTGGCCCGACTCCCGCTGTGAATGAAAACAGCGGGAGCGAGCCTCCGGCGGCGCGCAAGCGCCGCCCAGAAGGGGGAGTGTCTGACGACGTAGTACTACGTCGTCAGACGATAACGAGCCACTTTGCCGCAGTAATATTACTGTGAGCGGTCGTAAAGTGGTTAAACTAATAACACACAAAGAATGAAATATTGCCATGTTTTTTATTGAACACATCATGTTAACATTCACAGTGCAGGTGGAAAAAGTATGTGAACCCCTAGACCAGTGATGGGGAACCTTGGCACCCCAGATGTTTTGGAACTACATTTCCCATGATGCTCAGTTACACTGTAGAGTGCATGGGCATCATGGCAAATGTAGTTCCAAAACATCTGGGGTGCCAAGGTTCCCCATCACTGCCCTACCTAGACTAATGACATCTCCAAGAGCTAATTGGAAGAACTGCCAAACAGGAGGTAAGTATAATACTTTTTTTTTTTTTTATTATAACAGAAAAAAACAGCTTTTAATATCACTAAATGCAATAAGGTCTCAAACGGTTGTTATCAGTACCAGTCTCTTTCAAACATTGCTTATCCTGATCAATTCATCCCCAGAAAAAGGTACTCCAAATAATAAAATACCCTGTAAAATATATATATATATTTTTTTTTAACCAATGCACTTACATTTAATTAAAACATTCCTTTAAACAATTAAAATATTATTAAATATTTTTTAAACAAATACATTCATATTGCACCACACCTAATATATCATCAAAACATTTTTGCAGGAAATTAAAGTTCTACAGAATGAGAAAGAAAGGTCATTTTTAATAAGGTTTAATTACTATATGGCTTGTGTAGCAATTGCATATGCTACATTATTATAATTTTTTTTTTTTTTTTTGCTATTTTTGTTTCCATGAACGTGAAGCTACAGTTTAACCACTTTACCACCGGAGGATTTTCCTGCTTTACGTCCAGGCCACTTTTTGCGATTCGGCACTGTGCGACTTTAACTGACAATTGCGCGGTCATGCAATGCCGTACCCAAACAAAATTTACGTCCTTTTTTTCCCACAAACAGAGCTTTCTTTTAGTGGTATTTGATCATCTCTGCGCTTTTCATTTTTTTCAATATTAATAAAAAAGTGCGACAATTTTGAAAAAATAATATTTTTCTACTTTGACAGTTTTTGTCATATATTTAGGCCAAAATTTATTTAGCTACATGTCTTTGACAATAATACGCTCATTGAGAATTTTTTTTAACCGCTTTAAGACCGGAAGATTTTACCCCATTCCTGACCAGGCCATATTTTGCGATTCGGCACTGCGTTAATTTAATGGAAAATTATGCGGTCGTGCAACGCTGTACCCAAATTAAATTGATGTCCTTTTTTTCCCCACAAACAGAGCTTTCTTTTGGTGGTATTTGATCACCTCTGTGGTTTTTATTTTTTGTGCTATAAACAAATCAATAAAAAAACAGCAACATTGTTTACTTTCTGCTATAAAACGATGCGATTTTTACTTTTTGCGCTATAAACAAAAAAAGAGTGACAATTTTGAAAAAATATTTTTCACATTTTTTTATATGAAATTCCCCCCCAAAAAAATGTAAAAATCAAAAATTTTTAACATTTTAGGCCAATTTGTTTTCTGCTACATATGTTTGGTAAAAAAAATTTGCAATAAGTGTATTTTGATTGGTTTGCGCAAAAGTTATTGCAGCTACTAACTACGGGAAATTTATGTTATTTTTATTGTTTTTTTTTTTAACTAGTAATGGCGGCGATCTGCGATTTTTTTTTTTTTTTTTGCGGGACTGCAACATTGCGGCGAACAGATCGGACCCTTGACTGACATTTTTGATACTTTTGGGGGTACCAGTGACATTTCTACAGTAATCAGTGCTATAAATATGCACTGTTACTGTAAAAATGACACTGGCAGGGAAGGGGTTAACTTTATTGGAGAGGGAGGGGTTAATGTATGCCTGGTGCTTACTGACGTGTGTGGGGGGAGGGGACTGTGTGACACAGGCACAGATCGCAGGTTCAGCTATGCTGAATCCTGCAATCTGTCCCTGCCTGTCACTTAGGAGATCCGCCCGCTTTGTTTACACAAGCGGGCGGATCTCCACACTCAATTCCGAACAATCGGGGAAGAGCGGCGGTGATCACCGCCGCTCCTCCCCTGGCACGACTCCAGCTGTGACTGAATACAGCGGGAGCGAGCCTCCAGCGGCGCGCGCGCCGCCCACAAGGGGAGGAGTCCAGCGACGTAGGTCTACGTCGCTGGACGATAACGAACCACTTTGCCGCAGTAGGCTCAACGTGACCGGTCGGCAAGTGGTTAAAGCTCCTTTCGCACAGTCCGCTCCGTTGGTGGGCTCCGTGCTGCTCAGCGGGGGATCGATACACTGATCCCCGCTGAGCAGGCAGGTGACAGCTCCCTCTCTGCTCTGTGTGCGGAGAGGGAGGTGTCAGAGCCCCGCTACTCTCTATGGGGAGATCGGATGAGAGCGCACCGCCTGTCCGCTCTCATCCGATCCCATCTGATCCGATTTCTGCTGCTGGGTCTAATTAATTAGGTAATTGTAGTGCATGCATGAAGAGACCACACTGACACACGTTGTTGAGGTAAATGATACTCCCTGTTTATTTTCTACTGTGCAATGTGTTAAATAGTTAGTAGGCGGTGTCATAAGTTAGTACGTCATAAGCATAATATTAGCATAATACTGATTATTTGCAGCTTTCTGATTAGTCATGTCCATTATAAAGTAACTCCCTCCGAGTTATGAATGCTATCTTTTTTTTGGAGGGCTCCGTGCCAAGGCGCCATCTTCTTCAGACATTCCATTTCGATGGAGGGGGTATCTCAGTCGCCATTTTGAGTAAGGAGTACAAAAATAGCATAGTTACATGTACAGAGAAACAGACATAGAAAAAATAGATATTTTGCTTAATTCACAAGTGTTCATTACATTCCTTCATATTTTCACCTGGTGATCTGGGGAGTAACACACCTCCTGTATTAGAGCGCCCCCACTCTGTATAAAGGAGCACAGGGGGAACCTTTGAAAATCAGCATTGTCAGTCTGGGGGGAGTGGAGTGTCAGATATACTAGCAGATTTAACTACACCAACTGAATGAAGCCAAGCTCCAGCTGATACAGTTACAGAAAACGTTTTCTTTTTCCTTTTGGGATAAAGGTTTTACATAGATAAATAAAAGCTGATGTCACCTATCTGGTGGAAATCGAACTGGAGAGGGGGCTTCTCTTGCACTTCTTGTCCAACACCCCTGGTAGTGATTTTGCAGGGTACCAATCATTGGATGTGGTGGTTGCATTCATTTTTTTTTTTTTTTTTTTAGGCTGTTTTCACCTGGTGCTGGGCAGTAACACACCTCCTGTATTCTCTTGCACCTCTTGTCCAACACCCCTGACAGTGATGATAGGAGATGTGAGGACACGAGGGCCAGAGTAGCAGACTGAGCCACCTGGTGTTCGCAGGATGCAGGTGACCATGGATCACCAGACAGTAGCCAGGAACTGAAACACAGTGACACTTGATCAGCAGGTAGAAGCATAGCAAGGACACAAGCCAAAAGGTCATTAAAAGCCAGGCAGCGAAGTACAGGAACAATAGGCAGAGGCAGAGTCAGGATACAAGGCGCGATTGGTACACAGCCGGGCAGCGAGGTACAGGAACAATAGCCAGAGGCAGAGTCAGGATACAAGGCGTGATTGGTACACAGCCGGGCAGCGAGGTACAGGAACAATAGGCAGAGGCAGAGTCAGGATACAAGCCGCGATCAGTACACAGCGGGCAGCGAGGTACAGGAACAATAGGCATAGGCAGAGTCAGGATACAAGGCGCGATTGGTACACAGCCGGGCAACGAGGTACAGGAACAATAGGCAGAGGCAGAGTCAGGATACAAGGCGTGATTGGTACACAGCCGGGCAGCGAGGTACAGGAACATTAGGCAGAGGCAGAGTCAGGATACAAGCCGCGATCAGTACACAGCGGGTAGCGAGGTACAGGAACAATAGGCAAAGGCAGAACACAAGCCACATTCGGTACACAGCCAGGCAGCGAGTTAGAGGAACGTAGGTCAGGAGCAGAGTCTGAGTACAAGGTCAGGGCAGAAACTAGCTGAATACAACTCCGCAATCTGTCCAATTTAAATAGACCGATTGGTGAGAATGTCATTAGCGGGTGTGCACGTGTATATGCGCGTGTGCACGCTAACACTTTTGCACGTGCCAATGCCTGTTTTGTAGTGAGCCTTTGCTCAGAATTATGAGCATGCAATAGTCTTTTTGTTCCAATACGTACTGGACAAACCAAAGAAACACCAGCTAGCGCTCAGTCCCAGGACTTCCCCCAAAAACAGGAACTATGGCAGGCAATGGTTTTAGCGATGCAGCCCTCCTCAGACTGGGCGGTCCTCCAAATACTGCAAAAACACAAGAGGGCGCAAATGCCCTAGTGCATTACCACCAAAATCATTAATTTTGGTGGTAATGCACTACCACAGACAGGGTCGGGACAAGGGGAGGGCAGAAGGGAGGGCTGCCTCTGGGCATAGAATGTATTGTAGGGATGGGGGTTCTTTAAGTTCCTTCTGCTATAAAGGCTGACAGGAGTAGTGACAGCGTCATCTCTACTTTTGTCAGGTCAGCGCTGGAAGTGGCAAAGAAAGGAGAGGAGAGCTGGGAGGGGGTGCAGGCTGTGCTCTCTCTCTCCCTCCTCCTACTCATTAGCTCGCACCTAATTATGGGAGGTAGGGGGGCATCAGATGATCTTGTCCCGGCACTGACCACCGAGCTCTGAGGAAGGGAATTTGTCCCCCAAAACATGGATGCATTTCCACTGTGTGTCACCGACCTCATCAGCTGGAGAGACCTATATGAGAAGCTTGATTTTGTTTCTAATTTGTGAGTATATCACTGTTGTGTGCTTTAAATAAATGATTTTGGTGGTAATGCACTAGGCGTTTGCGCCCTCTTGTGTATGTTTTTCCAATACGTACAGGGCTTTTCTTACAGCCGATCATTGCAGGAACTCCTGCCAGTGTTAAATGGTTTTATTCCTCTTACTCATTTATTCTGCTGGAGAGCTTGTTCTTTTAAAAAACAGACTTACTGGCCAGATCACCATTTGGGAATAAAAGAAAGAAAGAAAGCCTAAAAAGGAAAACACATGCAGCCACCACATCTAAGAATTGGTAGTCTGCAATACAATAAATGTTTGCTTTTGGATTTCTTTGCCCCCCCCCCCCCCACCCCCCAAAAAACTGCAGCTTTCTAGGACCTCCAGTCATGTGTTTCTTTTTTTTTTTTTTTTTACTTGTTTTGTAAGTATCAGGGTTATATGTTACATTTGGGTGTTTATTAATTGAATTATATATTATTATTCTGTTATTAATCCATTTTACTCACCTGCATTTTGCATCTACTCCTGAAGAGTGGCCATGAGTCACGAAAAACGTTGAGTTGTTGGATGCAATGAGCTTTTGGATACATTATGATCTACCACCATGTATTCATATCTGTAGTTCATATGTTAAAACTATTTATTGACTTGGAATGGATTTATACTGTTATCATATTCTTCTATTATATATTCTAAATCAGTTCCTTATTATTAACCCCTTTTTTAAAATGGTTATTCATGGAACTATACATTTGCAATCCTGTACATTTATTACAATTTTTAAATGTGAAGTGCCTCGTTTAAAGTCCCAGGACAATTTGGAATGTATTTACATGATTACAGATATTGAGGAAATACAGCATCATCTGGGCCTTTGCCCCGCAGGACCTTTTCACAGCTGTGTCTTCAGGTTCAGGTTGTGGAATAACTTAGTCATTAGTTTACATAAGAACGGATGACGGGCCAGGTCAATGGAGCAAAATGTTCTTAAAGGCCATTTTTCTTTGGATAGAAGACAATAGGACGTAATACACGCTTCTGTAAACTCTGGCAAGCTTCCCACACCCTTGTACAGCGACAATGAGATTAACCACCCCGGGCCTTTTACTCCCTAACAGTTAACTCTTCTTGAGCCAAGAGTGCCTTTTTTTCTTTTTGTTAAAGCGTTGTCTCCGTTCCACACACCGCACATTATACCTTTTTAGTGTTGGCAGTCTACCCTAACAAATTATACATCTGTTTCCCGGGACAGATAGGGCTTTACCACTTGCCGTCCTAAGGCTGTTTTTAAACTGTCCTGGATTTCAAATGGTTAAAACAAGCCCATGGCTGCAGCTGCACCCATGAGCTCAGTATAATTTTTTTTTTTTTTGAACCGGCGATCCTGGTGGCTGATCACTTTTACAGTATTGAGAAGGGAACCACCCCACCCACCTGCCTCTGTCCACAATAGTTCCCAGGCTTTAACAGAGCAGAAGGGAGCAAATAAGAGTTCATTGTTGGGGTTTCCATATGTCAAGCGGAACAATCTTGTCTTTATTATACCGTGATATGTATGTCAATTACTGTTCATTTATTACTAATGAAAATAGGTGAGTCTGTTTACTAAGTTTTATGTTGAAGGATTGTCGTCATCCACTGTGAAGGAAAACTATTGAAACAGTAACTATTTTAGTTACAAACTCTTTGTAAAGTTAAATGCAACGTTTTGACCTCCCCACCCTTCTGTGCTGTATTTACCATAATCCTGGCCCTATGCTGTTCTTCACCCCCACATCCAGCACTTGCCTTCTTCTGGCTCCCCATCTCATGTGCCCTCCACAATGTCTGCTCCATCCTCAAGCTTAACTCTGTCCATGACCTTTTTATCCCCAAATCCCTTAACCTACTTGCTGTTCCTGAAACTTGGCTTTGGGAATCTGATTCAGCCTCTCCAACTGCCCTCTCCCTTGGTTGGCATTCAGTGGAGGACAGAGAGGTGAATGAGACATCTTTCTGTCTTCACAAAATGCTTTTAAAGTTCTTCCTTCATCTCTCTCCCTATCCATATCCATTCTTCTTCAGTTTCTCTAAGGATTACTATTATGTCCCTAGACTGGTGTCATGCTTACATGATGACTTCTCTGCCTTTTTATCTTTCTCTCCCCTTTTCTACTCCCCCACAAAGGTTTCTGACGGCCTTAACATTCATGGTAATGCTAACACCCCAGCCACCCCTTAACTTCTTAAAGCAGAGCTTACCCTCCCCCTTTTTTTTTTTTCTTATAAACCTCTGCCTACCTCATGGTCAAATCTGCACACTTTTTTTTTTTTTTTTATATAATCTTTATTTCAACTTTTTCACAAGTACAAACATAAATGAAAATTATTAGGGAAAATAAAAAAGGATAAAGGCAGAGTAATAAATACAACCCATGAGCCTTAAGGCAGGTTTGTCCATCAAAGACCTACAGCTTGATTGCTAGGCAACCGTGCAGTCAAACAATCTTTTGGCCAGTGTGGAGCATCAGAAACTAATAACCAATCTCTATGAACAGTGCTCCAACTGGCCCTCAGGACTCATCAAGTATCAGGCCAAGCAGGTTCAAGGAAAAAATGAAAGGTAAGGACAAAGGAGATGGGGAGGGGGGCAATCAGCCCAAGAGGAGGAGGGGGAAGGGAAGAAAGAAAAGTAGAACCAGGGAGGGGTGTAAAGCAACAAGGAATAGAAGGTCCGAAGGCAGTGGGCAACAATTGATAAAACGTAGGGTCAAAGGCGTAGGCAAAGTGTCACCAGGGGTGTCTATGGAAAGGTGGTGTCTATGGAAAGGTTCAAATCACTCTGTCGAGCAGAACGTGTGCCAGTAGAAGGCGTGACATCCGCTCCTTGGTTGCCACCGGCGTGATGCATCCAAATTGCCCATTTCGCATAAAATTTATCATAGCGATCTTTGCACCTTGCCATCCACTCCTGCACATTTTATATATTCACCCACACAGCAGATCGAATGTTCCCAACAGTTAAGATTTTCTTCTCCTCTGGCAGCTCCCAGTTCCGCACTGCCATATTTTCCTGTAACGTTAATAGGATGCTGGCTGTTCAGGGTTCAGCCGGTGTGCCTACCAACGACGCGCCAATAGGCCCATTTTCTCCTCCGTTCGTCAATGAAAAGCTATGCCTCTTGGGATATGTGACATGCATATCCCAGGAGTGAAATGGAGCACAATGCACGTCATTCTCCTAGGACAGTGGTCTCCAAACTGCGGCCTGGGGGGTCAATATTTCATCCTCTGACACCAATAATGGGACATAATTCCCCAGACTGACACCTACAAAGGGGAGCAATTCCTTCCAATGGGGCATAATTCCCCACACTGACACCAACAAAGGGGCACAATTCCTTCCAATGACACCAACCATGGGGCACAGTTCATCCCAATGAAACCAGCGATAGGGCACAGTTCCTGCGAGTGACACCAACAACGGGGCACAATTCTTCCCACTCAATGATGCCAACCAGGGGGCACAATTCCTCTCACTGACACCAAAGTTGGGGCATTGATTATGTCCCCCTAAAGTCTAAAGGGCAGTAAACTGGTTCTTTGTTTATAAAGTTTGGAGACCTCTGACCTAGGAGAATGGCATTCAAGGGGGGGAGGAACATTTTCTAAAAAAAGGAAATAAATTAGAGTAAAAAACCCACTTGCTAATCATGTAGAGGAGTGGTGCAGCGGAGAATTTAATGTTTTTTAGGCTTAAAATCCACTCTTAGCCTCACTTTTTTTCTTTTTTACCTAATACAGTGGACATACACTACTACTCTGATGTCAACACCATTGATCTTGTCTTCTCCCACCTCTGCATGCCTTGCAACTTCTCCAACACCCCTTTTCCTTTTTTTGATCACAACCTTATCCACATTTCCTTCTCCTTGTCTTCAACCAGCGATCTCTCCTCCAACCAACCAGCAGTTACTCGTGGAAACCTTCACCATTTTAACCCAGTTCCCTTTTACCTAAATTCACTTCAGACCCCTTTTCAATCCCAACATCCTCAAGATGTGGAACAAGCAGACCCAATCTTTGGATCACGCATTGCCTATTTTAAGTCAAGTGAAGGTCTCCCTGGTGTATCTTCAGTCATGCCTTGGTACTGGGAAAGTTGTTCCTTCACAGGACTTGGAACATAGCAATGACAGATTCAAGTCTTGCAGGCTTGGGCAGAGTTTATAACTCCCTTACTTTTCAGGAGACCTGGTCCTATCAGGAGTCAAAACTACCCAAATAACATTCTGGAACTGACAGTCATCAGACCAGCTTTACAATATTGGACCTCCATTCTACAAGGTCTCCCATTAGGAGTACAGTTGGACAATGCCACAGCAGTGGCCTTCTTAAATCATCAAGGGCACCATAAAAGCCCAGCAGCTCTAAAATGAATGAATCTAATACTCTCATGGGCATAAACGTGTGTTACAGCTCTCTTGGTCATCCATATTCTTGGAGTGGAGAATTGTCAGGTGAATTTTCTAAGCTGTCAATGCCTAGACCTGGGGGGGGGGGGGTGTAGGTATCTGCACCCAGAGATCTTTCAAAACCTCTGTCAAAGGTGGGGAATTTTAACCCTCTTTTCTGCTATGGACTACAACAAAATCTCACCCCTTCTCTGCCCATACCTGGCCACTTCTGTCTACAGCAGCTCACTCTCATCCTCCCTGGATACACTTGATCTCCTCTCTGCATACAGATGTTCCTCTCTACAATGGTCAGATGCTGCATCTTTCCCCTACCGCTTCTAAGACTGAGAACTGAGACAACCGCTGATCGCTCAAATCCCTGTCTTCTGTGAGCAGAGAGCTATGGACTACAACAAAATCTCACCCCTTCTCTGCCCATACCTGGCCACTTCTGTCTACAGCAGCTCACTCTCATCCTCCCTGGATACACTTGATCTCCTCTCTGCATACAGATGTTCCTCTCTACAATGGTCAGATGCTGCATCTTTCCCCTACCGCTTCTAAGACTGAGAACTGAGACAACCGCTGATCGCTCAAATCCCTGTCTTCTGTGAGCAGAGAGCCAGTGACTCAGTCACTGGCTCTCTGCTTTGACCTTCCAGCGCTCACTGGAGCACCAGGCTGTGGAGGGGGCGGGAGTGGCTGGCTCAGTCTCCCAGTGGCTCCCTGAGAGGCTGAGCCAGCTGCCGGTCCAGACATCTGGGTGGATCCCAAATGTAAAGTCTGGATCAATTCAGAGCCTGGACCGGTTGAGTGGCGTCGGCCGACAACAGGCTTTAGCTTGCGGTCAGCTGAAAATAGGTCACTGGAGTGCTCGAACTCCACTTCTGTGATTTACTAGAAGTAGTAAGCTTTAGCCATACTTCTCCTTTAAAGCTAGACTTGAGGTATAATCTTTATAATGTAGGTATGCAAATTGCATACTTGAGGGACTGCTGGGGGGCTGACAATCACTGTAGTAGTCGGCACTACTACTAGCCCTGATCTTCCTGCCCCACTGCATACTGATCACAGGGGGGGCTCTTGTTCAACATGGCCACCATTCACAGAATACCTTGTTATTTCTTCCATGAATACAAGGCTTCCTCTGATTGCACTCCAGTGAGTTAAAGTGATCATTCTTACGCTTGCCTTATCGTAGTCTGTATAATCAGGGGTGTGTAGTGGGTGGTTGAAGTAGGGCCAGACTTTCAGTGGTATGTGGTCTGTGGTAGCTTGAGTCATAGTCAGGTGTGTGTCCATGCATTAGGGTGTAAGGTAGACTATATGGCAGAATTTCTGCTCACTGAAGACTGAGAACTGAGTGATCAGTGGTCTTTGATTGCTCAGTTCTCAGTCTTAGAAAATGACTGGCAGATATTTTGCAAGGTATACTATATAGCAGCATTTCTGCAGATACTGTGCCTCTTGCCTGCCAACCTCCTTAAGAACATCAGCAGGCTGGTGATCCCTACCCTGAGTCCCCTGTGTCCTGTGAGCCTACCCAAGCAACTCACACCCAACAGATTACAAAACCAACACCTTCACAAATGCAAGCCTAATTTAAATTTTATGAGTTGGCTAAGATTTTAGATTAATTGCATGACAATAATACATAAATTATCTAAAGGTTGCGGTTCATGTTTTTGTGGAGTTGTTTTATATTAATTCTCTTCCAAGAATGTGCTGCATTCCTTCCTCTCTGACTCATGTTTCTCTTCACTTGCAGGTTGTGGTATAAAGGGTATTTTGGAGGTGTGACTGCTATGACCAGGAACCAGTTTGCCAGAGTGAACGGGTATTCGAACAATTACTGGGGCTGGGGAGGTGAGGACGATGACCTACGGCTCAGGTAATGGAAATTTTCAGCCAAGGGGGCTGCAATGTTCTCGCTGTACTACCATATGATGCAACTCGTTGACCTTTTATCAGTACTTTCCTCCACCCAATTTCACCTTCAGAAGCGCAGTAAATGTACACTATATTGTCAAAAGTATTGGGACACCTGCCTTTACACACATGAACTTTAATGGCATCCCAGTCTTAGTCAATGGGGTTCACTATTGAGTTGGCCCACCCTTTTCAGCTGTAACGGCTCCATTTTTTCTGGGAAGGCTGTCCACAAGGTTTAGAGGTTTGTCTATGGGAATGTTTGACCATTCTCCCAGAAGTGCACTGATGGGCGGGAAGGCCTGGGGTCGCAGTCTCTGCTCTAATTCATCCCAAAGGTGTTCTATCGGGTTGAGGTGCAGGCCAGTCAAGTTCCTCCACCCCAAACGTGCTCATCCATGTCTTTATGGACCTTGCTTTATGTACTGGTCCAAATAATTTGGTGGAGGGGGATTATGGTGTGGAGTTGTTTTTCCGGGGTTGGGCTTGGCCCCTTAGTTCCAGTAAAGGGAACTCCTAAGGCATAGCATACCAAGACATTTTGGACAATTTCATGCTTCCCAACTTTGTGGGAACAGTTTGGGGATGGCTCCTTCCTGTTCCTACTTGACTGCGCACCAGAACACCTTTGGGATATATTCGAGCGAAGACTGAAAGCCAGGCCTTCTTGTCTGACATCAGTGCCTGACCTCACAAAAGCAATTCTGGAAGAATGGTCAAACATTCCCATATACAAACTCCTGAACCATAAAAAATGAATCGGTTCAACATAACGAATGAGGTGAAACAAAATTCTTCAAAAACGAATGCATCCAAAAGGAAATGAAAATTTCCGGCGTGCACATGTCTAATAAAAAATACACAAATATATAAAAGCACAAGTATTTATTATTTTTTGTACCAATTTAAAAAAAAATGAAAGCAAGAAACACCTTACATATATAAGGCATAGAAGATTTATATGCCCAACAAGTTGTTATTCTGTCAACACATTTTGTGCAGACCATTTCATCAGGACATAGGCGCCAATCTTTACAAATGTTGTAGCACAAGTCTGTCTGACTAATAACTAAACAAACTAACATAGGGTTCATGGGAGTAGTCAGTAGTCAGGATAATGCTGGTGGTTACTGCTGGTGGGTACTGCTGGCGGGTAATGCTGACGGGTAGTGTTGGTGGGTTGGTGGTTACTGCTGGTGGGTAGTGCTGGCGGTTACTGCTGGCAGGTAGTGCTGGCCCATCAATGCCCATCAATGCAGTCTCCCAGTGTCCATAAATGCAGCCTCACCAGTGTCCATCAATGCAGCCTGATCAGTGCCCATCAGCTCAGCCTCATTAGTGCCCGTCAGCTCAGCCTCATTAGTGCCCATCAGCCCAGCCTCGTCAGTGCCCATCAGCTCAGCCCCACCAGTGCCCATCAATGCAGCTTGATCAGTGCCCATAAGCTCAGAATCACCAGTGTCCATAAATGCAGCCTGTTCAGTGCATGGGGATTAGAGAGAGGAGAGCCACCGGATTACACAGTGTGCTGTCTATCATAGGAGCCAGTTCAGGAGGCGGGACGTCGCATGACAGCGGCCTCCGGGTAAGCGGGAGATCCCCGCTCTGTGTAATCCGGAGGCGCTCACCCCCCCCCTTCCCCTCCAAAACAGCCCAATGGGCCCGGTGGGACCCATGGTAGGGTTGGCCCTGGGGGCCCCCTCTGCCCCAGCTTGTGGTTCACCTGCCCAGGATCAGCCCTGCAAAGCGGGGCAAAACTAGGGACATCTGGTCACCCCATGCTAGTGGCCAGCAGGTACCACATGCCATGGTCAGCTTCCAGAAGAAACAGGGCATGGCCAGCAGGACCCACAAGTCAGTGGCAAGCAGGACCCACGGGCCAGCGTCCAGCAGGACCCGCAGGCCAGCATTCAGCAGGACCCACAGATCAGTGACCAGCAAGACCCACAGGCCGTGGCTAGAGGCCAGCTGGACCCACATGCCATGGCCATCTCCCAGTAGGACCCACAGTGCTGAGGGCTATTTTGAGGTTACTGGGTGGGCACTGGGGCAGGGTAAATGGGGGGGGGAGATAGATAGGATGATCATGTAGGGGTCAGCTGGGGATGTCAGGATCTCTCACATCAGTGATACCAGCTGCCAGCTCAGTTCCAGGTACTCACACAGCCTCCTCCAATCCTGGGGGGGGGGGGGGGGGTTAGATGCTCCTGTCCTGGGGTCAAGTACAGTTGCAGCCAGCCCAGCAGCCCAAGCCAGTCAAATGCGTCCCGACTCCCTGGCGTGCCCTTCCTCTGATTGCCTCCAAGATCCGGGAGTTGTAGTTTGCTAGCTGCGCTGCTCTAAGTTCTCTGCTCACTGGTAGCTTGAGCGCGCATGGACTACAACTTCCAGAATGCAGTAGTTGGCAGCCACGGGCCGCAGGTTGGACATGCCTGTGATAGACCAACACAGAGTGGCACATAATTGTGAAGTGGAAGGAAAATTATACATTTTTTTTTTATTTATTTTTTTACAAATAAATATGTGAAAAATGTTGCATGCATTTGTATTCAGCCCCCCGAGTCAATACTTTGTAGAACAGCCACCAGTTTTTTTGGGGTATGTCTCTACCAGCTTTGCATAACTAGTGGGGTATGACATTTTTTGCCATTCTTTTTTGCAAAACAGCTCAAGCTCTGTCAGATTTGATTGAGAGCATCTGTGATCAGTAATGACCAAGTCTTGTAAACTGAAAAAGGGGGGGCATTTGGGACTTTAAATTAAGCACCTAGATAGGTACTTCCATCCGTAATTCTTAAAATAAAAAAGGAGGGTATTGGGACTATTGGGTAAATAAAGCACATAAAAAATTCTAGAAAATTCATAAAAATGTCGGGGACAAGACGTCTGTCTATATGCTTTGGAACGCTGGCTGATGGGGGAATGCTCCTCCCCACACTTCAATACCACCCATAAACATCCTTTGAAATTCACCGGATACTACTATTATTACTTTGATATAGACAGACGTCTGTACCTATTGTCTTACTGTTATTTGCTGCTAAAAAAAACCCTGGGGGGCTTTTTCCTTCTCTCTCTCTCTTTGTTTCTCTACAAAGCCACTCAGCGCCGTCTTCAGTTTTAAATATGAAGTCCCTGTGTTGATCCACAGCTGGGGAGACCCAGAAATCTACAATATAAATAGAAAATTCTGAAATGCAAAGAATTCCACAACCTTTGCCCAGCCTCTTATCAGTTCTAGGATGCATGACTTCATCATGCCTCCTTGCAATCAGAGATGCCAGTCCTGATACTACTCAGAAGTGGGTGGTTCTGAAGACCTCCAGGTATATACTCAAGGTCCATGTGAACAGGAGATCCAGCACTCAGTGTCTTTGTTAGGCAAAAGGAGGACTCAATTTAAGTCCAGTAGAATTAGAGAAGTAGAGTCCGAGACAAAGTCAGCTCTTTATACACCAGCTTTATTTTATGTCTCGTTCCTTTAACCACTTAAGCCCCGGAAGATTTTACCCCCTTCCTGACCAGGGGGTATTTTGTGATTCGGCACTGCATGACTTTAACGGACAATTTAACATTTTTTTTATATGAAATTCCCCAAAAAAAATGTAAAAATCAAAATTTTTTAACATTTTCAGCCAATTTGTTTTATGCTACATATGTTTGGTAAAAAAAATCGCAAAAAGCGTATTTTGATTGGTTTGCGCAAAAGTTATCGTGTTTACTAACAAAGGGAAAGATTTTTGTAATTTTTGTTGTTTTTTTTTTTAATCGTAATGGCGGCGATCTGCGATTTTTTTTTTTGCGGGACTGCGACATTGGGGCGGACAGATCGGACCCTTGACTGACATTTTTGACACTTTTGGGGTTACCAGTGACATTACTGCAGTAATCAGTGCTAAACATATGCACTGTTACTGTAAAAATACACTGGTAGTGAAGGGGTTAACTTAATTTGAGAGGGAGGGGCTGTGTGTGTCCCTAGGGGCGTGATTCTAACTGTGATTGGCTGTGGCTTGGGCTGTAGGAACAATGATCAAAGGTTCTACATAGTAGAACCGTGTGATCATTGTTTCTACACAGGGGAGAATGACAGGCGGCTTGTTTACACTAGCCGCCTGACTTTCTCCCTCTGCAGCGGCGATCGCAGAGTGACCGGCGGACATGGGGTCCGCCAGTCACACGCGCGGGGGGGGTCCGTGACCACGCGGGAGCGCGCCTCCGGGGGCGCGCGCTCGCTCCCTAGACCCTCACAGGCTAGCGACGTAGACCTACGTCACTTTGCCTGTGAGGGGCTGACTGCCGACGTAAATCGTCGTTAGGCAGTCGGCAAGTGGTTAAAAAAGCTCCCAAAACTTTTTAGCCATAAATCCACGTATGTTAATTGTCTCTTCTGTCTAGGCAGGGGGGCATCAAAATCCTCTTTCCTGCCTTCTATCTGTTTTGAGCACCCGATGAAATAAATGTTGATTGTGGAAGGTAAAATGCCTCTATGAGAAATGAGGACGCCTTATCAGTATGAGAAATCAGTCCATGAACAGTCCACATTGTCCCTGGATGAATAGAGAACATGTTCAGGCAGAAAACTGATTACCTAATAACTGGCCATTAATCCCACAAGACGTACGGATCTCAGATGATTGGACTGGGCTCGGGCCATGGGAGGTTATGGAAGGACAGGGCTGGTAAATTAAGAAGACCTGCTAGTACATTTACAGTTACAAGAATAAATTCCCGACAAACTATTCAAATCCTGAAGAAAAATGGAGATATTTTTTAATATCCGCACATTATTTATTGACACATATATAAAAAAAAAAAAAAAAATTTTGTTTTTCCTACATTTTTTAAAACCGCAGTGAAGATCTGCATATATCTGAGTTGTTAAAAAGGGAGAACCCTCTGTGTCTTAGGAATTTTTTTTTCTCCCTGACTTTATCCCTTTTTTTTTTCTCCTTTCCCCTTTTCCCCCCTCCTTTTTCTTCCCCCTATCTCTAGACTTCTAGTTGTCCTTTCTTAAAGGTTAGCCATGTTTGTTTTTTTTTTACTGTAATGTTGATGGTGTCCAATGGACTTACCGTATAAGACTGGGCGTATAGGACGATCGCCTAA
Organism: Pelophylax lessonae; assembly: GCF_965119305.1. Taxonomy (NCBI): domain Eukaryota; kingdom Metazoa; phylum Chordata; class Amphibia; order Anura; family Ranidae; genus Pelophylax; species Pelophylax lessonae. Next base: position 33,594,469 of record NC_138769.1, on the reverse strand, counting down.
TTTTCCTGTTAAAATATAGGTTTTGGGCTATACTCGCCATATAAGACTACCCCCCTTCGGCCGTTTATACCCACTAATCTGTTAGCCCAAAACGAACTTCCCTAATCTCTCAACCCGCTGGATGTGCGGGAATTAGGGATCGACCGATTATTGGCAAAGCCAATATATCGAGGGCCTATATGCACTTTCCACGATATATCGGAATCGGCCCCTGAGGTTACCGATCTTGACGATATTTCAGGAAAGTGCTGTACCGGAGTGATGCCTGCAGCTAGAGGCATCACCCCGGTACCGGCGTCCATAGCCGACGGTCGGCTGTCTTGTAATGACAACCAATGCGGCGGAGAAGCTGCTCGGCTGTCATTACAAGGAGCAGGAGGGGAGGCCCCCCCCGCCGCCTTCCGCGGCTCGCCCGGGTCTCCCATCCCACCAGGAGACCCGGGCACGGCCGCTAAAGACCCGATCAAAGCCGCATTCAGCTCTGATCGGGTCTCCATGTAAAAACCCGGAAGTGATGTCATAAGTGACATCACTTCCGGGTACTGTCTGGCGCTAGATTAAAAAAAATGACAGCATTCAAAACAGCCAAACTTGGGGTTTTGAATGCTTTTAAGTGTAGAGGAGGGGTTTGGGGTATTTTAGACCCCCAGATCCCTCCACAAAAGTACCTGTCAAAAAAAAAAAAAATTTACAAAAATGTCGGCCGATACCGATATCCATTGGCCAAAATATTGGTATTGGCAACGAAAACCAATATCAGTCGATCACTAGCGGGAATACTGTATGTACCGTAGCTTTGGCTACATACAGTATACCTTGCTGAGGCAATCATGGCGAGCGATGTATTCTAATACAACAATGTTTAAAATTTTGGCCTTTTGGCGTCCACACTCGTTCTCCTAGGAGAGTATCAGGCTGCTCTGGATGGTGCTAAAAACCACATAGTACTCAAATTTGGCAAGAGGTTTGTTTGGCTTGTGTGGGTGGTAAAGAGTTCTGTCTTGCCCCGATGTACGGTCTTCACGTTGGTATAATAAATTTAAAGCCAGCTCGGATTGGCTGAGTCAGAGGTGGTAACACCATCAGCCCGCCTCTCTGACTTGGCCAATCCGAGCAGGTTTTGTATTCATTAATAGAATACATTGCTCACTGTGATTGGCTCAGCACGCTATACTGTATGTAGCGAAGCTACGATACATAGAGTATTACAGCACATTCAGCGGGCTGAGAGATTAGGGATGTTCATTTTTGGGCCAGATTGGCCCAAACTAACTATGTAAAGTAGTCCTCACAATTTATACTCCACATATAAGATGACCCCCCTGATTTTTGGGGGGTGTTTTTAAGGTTAAAAAGTCGTCTTATACGCCGGTATATACGGTTTAGGACTGTATGCAGACCATCTCATACATAGTGTTCACCGGAAATGTGAATGTGATGCCAATTATTTTTTTCCCATGTATCTTTTATTTGTCCATGGTCTTGGGTACTCACCCATTGACCTCCTTCTACTTTTTTTTTTTTTTTTTGTTTATCAGATCATTTTTATTAAGACTTTTCAAACATACATGATAAGAGATTGATGGATCATATTTGTGCATAGAACTATACATAACAGATAATGTAATTCGTCAAAATATAGTTCCAGCAGTGGGAATAGCATGCATAAGAATCTCAATCTCTCTTTCGCCAACCCCCCCTTCCTCCTCCTACTCCCCTTAAAACAACCAAGAAAGGGGAACAAAAAGGAAGAAAAAGAAAACCAAAATGTATTCAAACCATAAACTCCTATGTTCTGTAAAATTAAAAAAGAAAAAAAAAAAAAAACAACCTCTTTATATCTAGGTACAATAGATATAGAGGGGTATAAGTTTACAAAGCTGCGAAATACGCTAAGGGTTAAAATCCCAAATTAAGTTACCCGTTACCATGTTACACCAGGCCAGAGGAAACTCTTCCACCAAAACAAGGATTTTATTTTGGGCTAGTTGTAGTGGGGCCAGTCCAGAGGTACCTAGCCAGGCATCCCAGATTTGTTCAAATTTTGTTGGGCTACCCCTGTGCTGGTAAACTAATTTCTCCCTTATCAGACCCATAATAACAGTGGTAACCCAATCTTCATGGGAGGGAGGCGTTGTAGAGAGCCACTTCTGTGCTATAAGTTTCGGGGCAATAAACAGGACTCTAATAATTGCTATGAATGTGTGTGGCGTGTATAGTACTTCATCTAGCCAGCCCAGTAAGCAGAGTTTAGGATCTAATATAAGGTGACCAGATTTTTAAAATTTAATCCGGGGGACAAATTTTTTTTTTTTTTTATTGGCAAATGGTAAACTATTTTATAAGCAGATTTTCCTCAAACTATAAATGCAGTGTATGTTGTATCAGCGTTCCCATAGGGAACATGTTCTTATATTTTTTATATATGTGCACATTTTAATTACTTAACCACTTCAATACCGGGCACTTTCCTCCCTTCCTGCCCAGGCCAATTTTCCCCTTTTAGCGCTGTTGCATTTTGAATGACAATTGCGCGGTCATGCAACACTGTACCTACACCAAATTTATGTCATTTTCCCCCCACAAATAGAGCTTTCTTTTGGTGGTATTTGATCACCTGTGGGTTTTTTCCTTTTTGCTAAACAAATAAAAAAAGACCGAAAAGTTTGAAAAAAAAAAAAATTTTTGTTTATGTTATACAATTTTGTAAATAAATAAGTTTTTTCCTGCACTGATGAGCACTGATGAGACTGCACTGACAGGCACTGATGGGGGTGGCACTGATGGGGTGGCACTGATGGGGTGGCACTGATGGGGTGGCACTGATAGGCAGCACTGATAGGCACTGATATGTGGCACTGATAGGTAGCACAGATATGCAGCATTGGTGGGCACTGATAGGTGGCACTGCTAGGCACTGATAGGCGGCATTGATGGACACTGATAGGTGGCACTGATGGGCACTGATAGGTGGCACTAATGGGCACTGATAGGCGGCACTGGTGGGCACTGATGGGCGGCAATGACAGGCGGCACTGATGGGCACTAATGGGCACTGATAGGCGGCACTGGTGGGCAATAATGGGCACTGGTGGGAGACACTGAAAGATGGCAATGATGGGCACTTGTGGGCAGCACTGATATGGAGGGCTCTGGTGGGCAGCACTGATGGGGAGGGCAATGGGGGGCTCCCTGAGCCCTGATTGCCATCCCTGGTGGCCATAGTGGGCATCCCTGGGGTCATGGGTGGGCATCCCTGGGGTCATGGGTGGGCATCCCTGGTGGTTCTAGTGGCATCCCCCCCGAGGTTCTGCACTGGTAATCAATGATCTGATTACCAATGCCGACCCCCCCCCCCCCTGTCAGGGGAGCCGCCGATCGGCGCTCCTTTACTCGTGCCTGTCAGGCACGAACTAAGGAAAGCCGATCAACGGCTGTTCCTGTTTACTATATGACCAGCCGTGATTGGACACGGCTGATCACATGGTAAAGAGCCTCCGTCAGAGACTCTTTACCGAGATCGGAGATGCAGGGTGTCAAGCTGACACCTCGCATCACCGATCGCCGCTCTGCGCGCCCCCGGGGGGGGGGCGCAGAGCTGTATTATCCTGCCGCCGTCATATGACGTCCGGTCAGGATAATACAACCACATTCCCGCCGTCAATCTGTAATAGGGCGGGCGGGAAGTGGTTAATAAATATGTTTTTATGAAAATATTTTGGCTCTATTTGTGATCATCCCTCCCACATTGGCCCTAAAAGTCCCACCGTTCTTTAGGATTGTGTATGTGTTTATGGAACAATTGTATGATATATATGTTATTCCTCACATTTTGTCCATGAGTTAAAAAAAAAAAAAAAAAGATACTTCTTAGAATTTTTGGGGATATTACTACCGAATATTAAGAAGGTAAAAACTATTCAATGAATATTTTGTATTTTATTCTTACCAAAGAATTTTGGTTTAACAATAACAATATAAATTAACAATTCAGAAGAGTAAAAGATTGCTTGGTAACAACACGTAGGATACCTTTGGAACATAGATAATCAAATATTAAAATAGGTAACTGTTATAAGAGTACAATCAGGCTAAAAAGGGAGGTATGGAGGGATGGGGCGGCAAAATTCAAATCCATTCTGCCAAATCCGGGGACAAAACCGGGGACAGACTTGGCCCGGGGGACAGTGTCCTCAGTCCGGGGACTGTCCCTGGAAATCGGGGACGTCTGGTCATCCTAATCCAATGTAAGAGCAAGATAATATATCCTATTAATAGAACCAATTACCTTTGCCACCTGCTGACTCTTACACCAAGGTTTTATATTGGAAATTGCGTTTCTCTGTTTAGACACCTGTTTCATGTCCGAGTACAGATTGCGTTATATTGTCATTATTCTGATCTTTGTATTAAAAACAATAAAAATGTAATGAACGTAAAAAGAGAGAGAATCCTTTTTACATTCTCTTAGCTGCTTATCAAACATCATAGATTTGACAATCTCCTAGTTACATGGAAAACCTCAATAAATTTCATCCAGTGCGTTCTCTGGAACAAAGTCCACTTGTATGCAGTTTCAGTGAAAAATATAATCTTTATCAAAGGAGAAGCAGATGTGTTAGATAGATTCATTTTTCTTTCGCTCACTCTCGCTCTTGTTCTTGATCTTTCCCTCACTCTTTTTTTCTCTCTCTCGCTCCTTCCTTCTCTTTCTCCCTCTCTCATTTTAAGGCCCCTTTCACACATACGGTCCATTCGTCAGTTCAGTCACATCAAAATGTATCAGTTTTTCGTCCATTTTTCATCCGTTTTTCATCCATTTTTCGTCAGTTTTCATCCGTTTTTCATCCATTTTTCATCCGTTTTTCATCCATTTTTCATCCGTTTTTCATCAATTCTTCATCTGTTTTTCATCCGTTTTTCATCAATTCTTCATCTGTTTTTCATCCGTTTTTCATCAATTCTTCATCCGTTTTTCATGCATTTTTCATCCGTTTTTCGTCAGTTTTCATCCTTTTTTCATCCATTTTTCATCCGTTTTTCATCCATTTTTCATCCGTTTTTTTCATCTGTTTTTTCATCCATTTTTCATCCGTTTTTTCATCCATTTTTTATCAATTTTTTCATCCGTTTTTCATCCGTTTTTCATCAATTTTTCATCCGTTTTTCATACATTTTTCATCCATTTTTCGTCAGTTTTCATCCATTTTTCATCCATTTTTCATCCATTTTTCATCCATTTTTCATCCGTTTTTCGTCAGTTTTCATCCATTTTCCGTCAGTTTTCATCCATTTTTTTTACATTCACTACCAATGCAAAAATGGATGAAAAAAAGACCGTTTGTCCGTTTACATTCGTTTTTCGTCCGATTCGGTTATTTGACGGATAAAAAATAGGGCATTCATCCGTTCCAAAAAACGGACATTGACGGAAGCGGATAAAAAATGGATGTTAACGGATGATCATCCGTTGTTATCTGTTTTTACATAGAGATGCATTGATGTCCGTTTTTCATCCGTCAACGGATGGATGAAAAACGGACAAATGGACTGTATGTGTGAAAGGGGCATTAGGCGGTCCATTTTTCATCGGTTTTTGCATTGGTAGTGGATGTAAAGAAAACGGACGAAAAATGGATGAAAAGGGACGAAAAACGGATGAAAAATTGATAAAAAACATACATTTTGACGTGACTGAACTGATGAACTGAACGGACCGTATGTGTGAAAGGGGCCTAATTGTTTTTTTTTTTATCAATTTTCAAAATGCAAAGTGAGCAAGACATAAAACAGGGTGAGGAACAGCCAAACTCTGCCACTAAGGTGAGGTTGTGGAAGACCATTTCATGTCACAGGTCACACACCATGGGGAGAGAAAAAGGATCAAAGGTGGGAACACTCAGAATAATCATAGCATACCAACCTCATTACTGCTATACATAATAATGCATTTACTGAGCAAATAAAGATTATCTTCTGTTATCTATGGCTGGAACTGCATATACAGCTCTGAAAAAGTGAACTTTAATCATCCTCTGACAGAAATCATCCTACTTGTATCTAAGATAAACTATGATCGCCATAATACTGTGAGATTGTAAAATCAATGATGTTTTATAAGCAGCTAAGAAATTGTAAATGTGCTTTCCTTATGATTTTAACAAGTAGGACATGTGCATGTTGTCTCTTCTATCATTTATATTTAAAAAATAATTATGTATAAATAATAAATAAAAATAGTTTATATATACTGTGTATGTGTGTGTGGATATATATATATAATATATATATAATATATACTGTATAGATAGATATGTGGGTGTGTATATATACATATATATATATATATATATATATATATATATATATATATATATATATATATATATACATACACACACACACACACTATTACCAAAAGTATTGGGACGCCTGTCTTTACACACACATGAATTTTAATGGCATCCCAGTATTAGTCCGTAGGGTTCAATATGGAGTTGGCCCACCCTTTGCAGCTATAACAGCTTCAACTCTTCTGGGAAGACTGTCCACAAGGTTTAGGAGTGTGTCTATGGGAATGTTTGACCATTCTTCCAGATGCGGATTTGTGAGGTCAGGTACTGATGTTGGACGCTTTAATTTATCCTAAAGGTGTTCTATGGGGTTGAGGTCAGGACTCGGTGCAGGCCAGTCAAGTTCCTCCACCCCAAACTCCCTCATCCATGTCTTTATGGACCTTGCTTTTGTGCACTGGTCCAAATAATTTGGTGGATGGGGGATTATGGTGTTGGTGGTCTCTAGAACTGATATTCAATATTTTATTATGGTGTGGGATTGTTTTTCAGGGGTTGGGCTTGGCCCTTTAGTTCCAGTGAAGGGAACACTTAAGGTGTTTGCATACCAAGACATTTTGGACAATTTCATGCTCCCAACTTTGTGGGAACAGTTTGGGGATGGCCCCTTCCTGATCCAACATGACTGCGCACCAGTGCACAAAGCAAGGTCCATAAAGACATGGATGAGAGAGTTTGGGGTGGAGGAACTTGACTGGCCTGCACAGTGTCTTGACCTCAACCCGGTAAAACACCTTTGGGATGAATTAGAGCGGAGGCCTTCTCTCCAACATCAGAGCCTGACTTCACAAATGCGCTTCTGGAAGAATGGTCAAACATTCCCATAGACACACTCCTAAACCTTGTGGACAGCCTTCCCAGAAGAGTTGAAGCTGTTATAGCTGCAATGGGTGGGCCAACTCAATATTGAACCCTACGGACTAAGACTGGGATGGGAGTTCATGTGCGTGTGAAGGCAGGCGTCCCAATACTTTTGGCAATCTAGTGTATATAGTTCATAGGTAACAATGCTGACCACACAGGTTGGGAGTTGTAGTTTATCTATGGCCTGCACCTTACACTGGGATGACTGGGGTGACTTGCAGATAGTCCTGCCCACCACCAGCCCCGTTTCTATAAAAGGCAGACGGTCAATGGAATGGGCACAATGGAATGGGCACAATGGAATGGGCACAATTCTGATTTTAGAGAGGCAAGAGATGTTTTTTTGTCCACATATGCAGTTCTAAAGTCTTCACTTTCGGTGACCATGTATGTGGCTGCTGGTATGATATGCTCATAGTTGTAACTTAGGTCATTATTTAAACCCAGTGTTCATTTTTATTTTCAGGGTGACCTATAATAGGATGACAGTGGTCCGGCCACCCCCGGAGATCGCCCGATACACCATGGTCTTCCACACCAGGGACTCCGGAAACGAGGTCAACACCAGGAGGTGAGCTGGAGATACATTGTAACCTTATATACTTGGACCTCATTATCCCCTCTGAGTGTTCCAGCCAATTACTACATTCCGTGGTCACCTTTCTATGTCTGCATTAGGCCACATTCGCAAATTCCAATTTGCCGCAACTTTGATTTTGACACAATTGTTGTGTGACAAAATGTGCGTGAAAAATCATGCCTGGCTCAGGGCCAAAATTTGGGTCACTGAGCTTCTTCGCCATGACAAATGCGCATAGGGTAGCCCATTCAAGTGAATGGCCAACACTACCCACCCCCAAGACGGACAATGCTGCAGTATGCTGTGCCTCCTGTTCTCATTCCTCCAGAGTTGTGTCTCACCAATACAGGAGCTGTGTTACCGGCCAGATCACCACACCAGGTAAAAAAGCCTAAAAAAAAGAAAACGAATGCAGCCACTACATCTAATCATTGGTAAGCTGCAATATGTTACGTTTTTGGTTTTAGGTTTAATACCGCTTTAACTGAACCCCTGACTTTTTAGAGTATTTGTAATTACAAAACTTTAAAGGAATAAAACCTCTGTCTGGTCTTTATTTCTCTATGTCCCGCTAGAGAGATTTACCCTCTCCATTTCTCCTGGGGACAATTGTCACCATGACTGAAAATGAAGGTAAATCCAAACATTTTGAGCTGTCACCAGGGCAGGAAGTGAGGCGAATTCCCCCATTGGGGACACCTGTTTCTGTGACAACTCTCTAACATGGGAATTCTGTTAACTTTCCTCTCATTTCCTGTTGGATCTCCAGCTCAGGAAGTGAAAGGATATTTTCCTTGCTGGACACAGGCATCAAACAATAACCTGATAGGGGTTCTAATCCTGACTTACCTTAATTTAAAAGATAAAAAAGAGGTTTTGGATTTGCATACACATTAAAGGACTTCTTTAAAGAGACCCTGCCACCAGCCTAAGAAAAGAATAAAAAAAATGATATATATATATATATATAGTGTGTATAGATTATATATATATATATATATATATATATATATATATATATATATATGCATTCTTTTACATATTTACCAATCCAGATATATATATTTATATATATTATATATTTTATATTATATATGCAATGTCGCAGTCCCGCTAAAAATCGCAGATCGACGCAATTACTAGTAAAAAAAAATAAACATGACATAAATCTTTCCCCTAGTTTGTAGAAGCAAACCAATCAAAATACGATTATTTTGGATTTTTTTTACCAAAAATATGTAGCAGAACACAAATTGGCCTAAAATGATGTAAAAATTGTGATTTTTACATTTATTTTATTGGGAATGTTATATAGCAGAAAGGGAAATGTGTATATGTGTGTGTATGTATATATATATATATATATATATATATATATATATATATATATATATTTTTTTTTTTTTTTTTCAGAATTGTTGCTCTTTTTTTGTTTATAGCGCAAAAAATACAAATCACACAGGTGATCAAATACCACCAAAAGAAAGCTCTGTTTGTGGGGAAAAAAGGACAGCAATTTTATTTGGGTACAGCGTCGCACGACCGCGCAATTGTCCGTTAAATTAACGCAGTGCCGAATCGCAAAAAATAGCCTGGTCATTAAGGGGGCAAATCCCTCCGGGGCTGAAGTGGTTAAAGTAACGCAAAAAATGGCCTGGTCCTAAAGGGGGAGGGGGGGGTAACTCTTTGGGGCTGAAGTGGTTACATGTATATATAATCTCATAGAAAGATTGTTGATGAAATAAATGGTCGGGTGACTGGGCCTCTTTAAGCCATGGGGTAGGATATCTCCCCGGACAGCATTGACCAATCACGGATTGATCTCCCTTTGATCCCGGGAGTTGCCCCTTTATGTGGTGTCAGATTATCATTGTGAGATGTGAGCAGCGATTGGATTCTCCTCTCCAGCGTCTGGCGGAGTCTCTTCTCAGGGAATGTGTGGACTGATACGGCATTTCCTGACAATATCCGGGAACAAAGATGAATCAGATGAGCTGCAATGTCAGATAATATAACCCTGACCCTGCCAGCGGAGGAGGGGGGAGAGGGGGAGGCTGCGGATTCTGGCTGGCTGCAAAATTTAAAAGGCAATTTTGATGCAAGGGTGCAAAATTATTGCCCCCCTTCACAGCTCTGCTCATGGGCTTGTAAGCTCAGATTCACTGAAAATGGCAGGAGTGGGGGGGCAGGGGAATCAGCTGTGGCCTTGGCTGCAGAGCGCCTGTTAACTGCTACTGGCTCCAGGTCCCACAGGCCTGCTTCCCTGAACTTCCTGGAAGTGTGCTTTCTGTGATACAGGGGCAGCACAGGCTCCAATTAATTGCATGGAGGAGGGCAGAGCAGGGGAATAAGTTGTGACTGGGACTGCATGTTCCTTCACTACTGCTGGCTCCAGGTCCCACAGGGCCGCTTCCCAGAACTTCCCGGAAGTGTGCTTTTTGGTTCTTTTACATGTATAGAGAAGCAGGGACAGCACAGGCTCCAATCACTTGCATGGAGGAGGGCAGAGCAGGGGAATAAGTTGTGACTGGGACTGCATGTTCCTTCACTACTGGTGGCTCCACGTCCCACAGCACCACTTCCCTGAACTTCCTGGAAGTGTGCTTTCTGTGAAGCAGGGGCAGCACAGGCTCCATCTATTTGCATGGAGGAGGGGAGAGCAGGGGAATGGGTTGCGACTGGGACTGCATGTTCCTTCGCTACTGCTGGCTCCAGGTCCCACAGTGCTGCTTCCCTGAACTTCCTGGAAGTGTGCTTTCTGTGTCTTTTTTTTTTTTTTTTAATTCTTTATTTTGGTTTTGCATAGAGAACACATACAAATACAGAATACAAAGTGCGTAAGGAAATAGATAAACGAACAAAATACGACACATCGATCAAGAGTGTCGCTAACAAGTGCAAGAGACATAGTCTCGTAGAAAAGGTTGAACCAGGAAAACCATAGCATTATAAGTCCTTCACTTTCTTAATAACATGACCGAGGATCGTGTGTCCTGAAAGACAGCCAAATGTAGTGCAAGTAGGGATGGCCAACAACACTGACGCGTGTAGGCTGATCAATATATCGTGTACGTCCCAGGGTCAAGCACACTACGGTAATATCTTGTTATCAGGGGGAGGGTGTGAAAAAAAAAAAAAAAACAAGGACTGGGAAATACAAAATAAAAAAGGGGGATCAGGAGGGGACTAGAGAAAACAAGGAATGTAGGCAAAAATAGAACACAAGGAGTGGCAAAGAGTGGGGAGCCAGGGGAAGAGAAGGGGGAAGAAAGGTAGAGAAAGGGCGGGGTGTAGGGGGGGTAAACAGGGTAGGGAGGGACTAAGGTAAATGAAGTGAATCCCGCACGGGCGACTCAATAGTCCAGTCGGACCACTACTGCTGGGGAGGCGAACCCAAGCTTCGGCCATCATCCGAGATTATGAACTCATTCCAGCAAGCCCACGTTTTAGTGTATTGCTCCCTCCGTCCACTTGCCGTCAGTACCAGGTCCTCCAACTCGTTAATCCATTTTACCCTCTGTAACCAGAGGGAGATCGTCGGAGGGGTCGAGCTCTTCCAGCACAAACTAACGCATGATTTTGCCGCGTCCAAAAGATGACGCAACACCGAGCGCTTATATCGTTTCGGGGCCATGCCCGAACAATGCAATAGGAAGAACGCCGGGTCTTCCGGGATAACTCTTTCCGTCATCCGTTGTGTAATGCGGCGGACTTCGGACCAGAAGTTGCCCAACTTAGGGCAACTCCAAAAGATGTGAGAGATAGTACCCTTATCCGACTGGCACCGCCAGCATCCATCCGAGGTGCCTGGAAAGACGCGGCTGAGTCTATCAGGAGTGTAATACCAATGGGTGAGGATTTTGTAGTTGGACTCTTGGATACGCGTACAGATGGAGGACTTCAGTGCGAATCGGACAATGGTGCGTCGTTGTGAGTCCGTAAAACTCTGATTAAGTTCCCGTTCCCACTTGAGAATTCCTGGCAGGACGAAGTCCTCCGGGGGTTGGGACAGGAGCGAGTACAGCTGGGAGAGTGCATGGGGCATGTGCCCCTGTGTCCTCAAGAGTAGCTCAAAAGGTAGCAGGTCCCTCTGGAAGAGCGACGCTTGGCCCAGTTCCCAAAGGAAATGGAGTAATTGTAGAGCCTGCCACCTGGACAGGCGATACCTGCCATCTGGCGCGGTGAGCTGAGAAAGTGAGGACCATTGATTATCCTGAATAAAATGGGAGGCCTGAACGATGCCACCCTGAACCAGCTCACCAAACCTGTCTCTCTCACAGCCTGGGGTGAAGCGTGGGTTCCCCAAAATCGGGTAAAGTGGCCCCTTTGCATTCGCCAGTCCTTTATCTAACACGATGGAGGAGCACGTCCTAATCGTCGGCCCAATCAAGGGATGTTGTCGGACCTCCCCTGGCAGATCCTGTGGTACCAAAGGTGCTCTAAGCAATAGCACGTCGAACAGAGAGGCTTCCAGAGTGACCCATTGCTTCAAGACAGCATGCCAAGCCCAGTCAATCCATCGTGTCAGCATCACAGACTGGTAATATCGCTTGACGTCGGGCAGAGCCACCCCGCCGTGCCGTTTGGGCAGCACAAGGAAGCGTCGAGCCAGGCGCGGCCTCCGGCCAGCCCACACAGATTGAGTGAAAGTGGAGTCGACCCTCTGGAAGAAGACCGCCGGGATAGATATCGGAAGTGCTTGCATCAAGTACAACAATTTAGGGAGTATCGTCATTTTGAGGATGTTGCACCTCCCGAACCACGAATGGAGCCCCGTGGACCATCGTGAGAGAAGCGCGCGGATATTCACAAAGAGTGGAGGGAAGTTCAGGCGGAACAGGTCAGCCGGGTTAGGGGAGATCCAGGTGCCCAGGTACCGGAGTCCCCCCGTGGCCCATCTAAATGGGAAGTCCTGGGTCAGGGTATTCCGCACCGGCTGCGTCAGTGCAACCCCCATGACCTCCGACTTAGAGAAGCTTTCTGTGTCTTTTACATGTATAGAGAAGCAGGGACAGCACAGGCTCCAATCACTTGCATGGAGGAGGGCAGAGCTGGGGAATGGGCTGTGACTGGGACTGCACGTTCCTTCACTACTGCTGACTCCAGGTCCCACAGCGCCGCTTCCCTGAACTTCTGGGAGCACGTGTCCTTTGCTCCCAGAAGTTCAGGGAGTTGTGACTGGGACTACATGTTCCTTGTTCACTACTACTGGCTTAAGGCCCCACAGGGCTCCAATTACTCTCTTGGAGGAAGGGGGTAGGAGGGGAATGAGTTGTGGCCAGGAGTGCATGTTCCCTGTTGACCACTACTGGCTCCAGGTCCCACAGGGCCGCTTCCCTGAACTTCCTGGATGCGCTTTTTCTGTGCCCTTCCCATGCACAGAGAAGCAAAGACAGCACAGGCTCCATTCATTTGCATGGAGGAGGGCAGAGCAGGGGAATGAGTTGTGACTGGGACTGCATGTTCCTTCACTACTGCTGGCTCCAGGTCCCACAGGGCTACTTCCCTGAACTTCCTGGGCGTGCTCTTTCTGTGCCCTTCACATGCACAGAGAAGCAGGGACAGCACAGAATCCAATCACCCTCTTGGAGAAGGGGGAAGTAGGCGAATGAGTTGTGGCCAGGGGTGCATGTTTCCTGTTAATGACCGCTGGCTCCAGGTACCACAGGGCCGCTTCCCTGAACTTCCTGGAAGCGTGTCTTCACATGCATAGAGAAGCAGGGACAGCACAGGCTCCAATTGCTCAGCAAGGGAATCTATAAACTGAAAAACTTGCTCCATGAGTTAAAACCGCTCACGGCTGCAATAAAAACAATGAAAAAGTAAAGAATTCTAGTAAAAAAAATAAAATTAAAGCCCCCCCACCCCCATGCACATAACTATGAATATGCTCCCCTACAATGCACATTCATATGTAAACAGTGATTGGGTAACACATATTCAGTATCGCCGAACCTGACAGAATTGGAGTAATAAGTGTAGGGCCATTATTTAGGGTTAATTATAAATAAATGAGCTATAAAGGTTATATAAAACGCCACCTATGGACAACTGTGAATATCAACGTTTTTGATGTTTTATGGGTGAATGCAGTGCTAAGCCTTGACAGGTATCTACCTACTCAATGCAGTATAATCTTTTATATTTTACCCCCAAAAATGGGAATGTATATGGCCTAGAGCAGCCTTTTCCAACATTTATACGCTAGAGCAGTGGTCTTCAAACTGTGGCCTGGGGGCCGGATGCGGCCCTTTGCTTGCCTTTATCCAGCCCTTTGGGGCACTATTCCTCCCACTGGCACCAATGATGGGACACTGTTCCTCCCACTGGCACCAATGATGGGACACTGTTCCTCCCACTGGCACCAATGATGGGACACTATTCCTCCCACTGGCACCAATGATGGGACACTATTCCTCCCACTGACACCAATGATGGGACACTATTCCTCCCACTGGCACCAATGAAGGGACACTATTCCTCCCACTGGCACCAATGATGGGGCACTATTCCTCCCACTGACACCAATGATGGGGCACTATTCCTCCCACTGACACCAATGAAGGGGCACTATTCTTCCCACTGGCACAAATGATGGGACACTGTTTCTTCCACTGACGCCAATGATGGGAGACTATTCCTCCTACTGACGCAAACAATAGGGTGTTGTTAACAACACCAGGACATTTTCTACTCCTAATGGCCTCCTAAGGTCTGAAGGACAATAAACTGGCCCTTTGTTTAGAAAGTTTGGAGACCCCTGCCCTAGAGCAACCCATAAAATACGTTTCAGGGTCTAAAGTAATGCATAGGAAATCATTGGGAAAATGCCCCTCCATTGATGGTCAGTGGGAAGAATGCCACTCTTACAGACTACTAAAATTTGGTGTCATGTCGCTGGCTTCTCCAAGAAGAGTTGACACTGGAACTATGCAGGTAACATCAGAGAAGAGGTCAGTCAGCCACGGCTCAAAGAACCTATAGAAAACTTATGGGGAACCTTAGACTTCCACAGAACCTTGCTTGAGAATGGCTTGCCTAGAGAAAATGATGGGCAGGGACTGTGGCTATGATACTTGTGTGGTTAAAGCCTGGAGACAAGCCTCAGAAGATGGGCCACACAACAAATACTAAGGGGCTACAGGTTGGGCACCAGAGGCATAGATCTTTCTAATCTGGTCATTGAGGTAATCATTCCTTCAATCCCCATATCACATAATCTCTTTTCTCTTACACAGAATGAAGCTCTTGAAGGAAGTGTCCAAGGTCTGGAAGACGGACGGTCTAAATTCCTGCTCCTACAAGCTGCTGTCGGTGGAACACGAACCCCTTTACATAAACATCACAGTGGACATTGGAAAGCCACAGTATTAGCTGGACTTTCACACATAACTAGTTTTGCTATAGAGACTACAGGCCATGCAACCGGAACTGACCTGATGCTGCAGAGCTGAATTTTATACTCTATCTCCATTTCACATATCAGAAGATCAAACACTTGGAAAACCGCCATCGATCAATACTTCAAACCCCAAGGAAAGAAAATCTTTCTAGAGACTATATCAGAAGTACAGTAAAAGGATGACAGCTCCACAAGCCTTGAATAAATCCAGTAAGATTACATTTTTTCGCAACAAAAGGTCAAGAAGCCAACATGTTTTGGGGGCTCAAAGCTCCCCATTCATCAGGGTTTGAATGATGACAGCAAAGTTGGAAAGTCAACTGATAATAGGTTAGGGTTTTTCAGGGTTGGGGTTCAGTCTGGTGACCTGGAGCACTGTTTCACTTTGCAAGTATTGTCCAGTATCTTTAATTTACTAATTCAAGCCAGTGCTGTATTTTGGCCTAGGCCAACAAGGCCTAGGCCTAGGGCGGCACTTTGCAGGGGGGCAGCAAAAAAGCCGCCCCCCTCCACCTGAGACTCTATTAGCCACTGGTTGCTAGAGCCACCTCCCTCATTCCCCCCTCTCTCTCATCCCCCTCTCTCTCGCTCTCTCACCCCCCTCTCTCTCTTACCCCTCCTCCCTCTCTCTCTCACCCCCTCCTCTCTCTCTCACCCCCCCTCTCCCAACTCTCCTCTCTCATCCCCCCTCTCGCTCTCTCTTTTATCCCCCCTCTCTCTCTCCCCACCCCCCTCTCTCACCTCCCCTCTCTCTCACCCCTCCTCCCTCTCTCTCTCTCACCCCCTCTCTCTCACCCCTCCTCTCTCACCCCCCCTCTCGCTCTCTCTCTTTTATCCCCCCTCTCTCTCTCACCCCCCCCTCACCCACCCCCCTCTCTCTCTCCTTCACCCCCCCCTCTCATGAGATCTCAGGGGTTAATGCTGGGACTTGTAGTCCTTCAATTTTGGAGGGAGCCACATCAGTTAAAAAAGGAGTGGGGCAAATTTACATAGGAGGAGGAGGAGGAGGGGGGGGGGGCGCCCAATTTTAGTCTTGCCTAGGGCAGCACAAAACCAAAATACACCACTGATTCAAGCCCTGATAAAGAATGAGTTCTGAGCCACCGAAGTGTTGACCTCTTCTTGTGAAAAATAAAATCTTATTGGACTTATTCCAAGTTTTGTGGTGCTCTCTTTCTTTTACGGTCCTTCAAACCACTCCAGAGTACCTCTAGGACACCTCGGTTGACAGAGCGTTGTCTCTAAAAGTTTAATACTCATCTCCATATCTGCCTATGCGGTCCAGTGCTCCACCAACACATATCTTGTTGGAGACCACATCAGGGCTGATGTTTCACGGAACATTTGTAAAGACAATTCATTCTGAGCCGTGAACCAGTCATATGGGGAATGTAGCCTATGAAATCGCTAGGAATTGGTGACATCACTATTATGACTTTTTCCTAGAAGATTGATAGGCTGAGAGTTGCGTCTTGCTCACAATAGCATACAGGTGCACCTAAAAGGGGGACTAATGGCCCATTCACTCTAGTGCGTTGCAGCAATGTTCGTAAGTTTAATTGCGGTATTACCAGATTGATGTTGTTTTGTATTGTAGGTAATTTATTTTGAATGAACTGTTAAGGTACAACAACGCACATTAAAGGCTAAGTCCACCTTTTAGACCATTTTGATGTTCCACTCAAATTTGGGGTGTAATGTGAAACGTTGCATTCCTTGACCTCAAAAAGGACATGCCCCCCTCCCCCTTACCTGAATCACATGGTGCGTCATACTGGGGGCCAACATAGCCAAGCCATCCAAGTCCGAGAATGAAGAATGAAAGTTCCTTCAAGCAGGGGCTGACTGGCAACTTTCGGCCCAGGGGTCAGGGATTCGGCCCTCCTCCTACTCTCCCTCGTCCCGGCCTCCTCCTGACCCCCAGGATCATCCTGAAGCTCCACTCCAGGTACTCTCTACTCACTGGCCAAACTCGGGGCTAGGCGGGGGAGGAGAGTCTCTAGTGAGGCATGGAACCGGCCTCTGCTCAGACACAGTTTACATCATTCATGCGGGGGGGGGGGGGGGCGAGGCCTGCGCTCTGTCCTTATCTTAATCCTGCACTCAGTAGGTTAATGGTGGGGAATTTTTACTTCTCTTCACCAGGAATCCTTTAGGCATGTCTGTGGCAGAAGTGGTGCAGCCTTTTTACGGGGCAGCAGAGCGGCCCGGGGGGCGGTTGCCCCCCTGGCCCAGTCCTCCCCTGCCTTCAAGTTCCATCAAGTTCCATCCACCAGCGTGGCAGAAGAACTCAGAACTCAGCTGCATTTAATCTGACCCCATAACAGAAGGTTCATACCTCTGTACAGGCCTGGGGCTGGGGGTGAACACTGCAAGAACCTGTGCATTGCACCTAAATTAATGGAAAAAAGTAGAAGGGCACATTGATCAATAATGTCAGTATTGCTGTGTTTAAATACATTTTAGGAAAAAAATAGACTGAGCCTTTAAGGTGGACTTGTCATTTTTGTTTTCTATAATGCACAAAAGGCTTGCACCATGTTTCATGTGTTGTGCGGTATCAAATTGGCCTATAAGTGCCACATCCCTATTTGAATTAAAAAGGACTAAGCATTGTGGGACATTAAAGGCACAACACAGATTAACAGTTAAAAGTATGAAGCTAATTGTACCTTAACATAATCATTTAAAAAGCACTTAAAAATTTAGTAAAAATTCTGATTTTACATGAAAAATTGACCTTTTTTTCAAAACTATCCCAGTTAGGGTACATATGCTTTTAATCCAACATTACTCTTAATCATGTATAGAAAGTAACACTTAAAAAAGTGTACTCCCCGCGCCCAGGAGTTTATAATTTAAATAGTAAAATTATAAAATTTATAAAATATTGTGACAAACTGTGATTGTTAGCAGCAGCAGTAGTGTAAAATTGTATATGAAAAAAATAGTCCTGGTAAGGGCTATCTACAGCGCTTGCTAAAAATTGTGCAAATGTGTAAAATTGTGTACAAACAATAAATACAAGTGTGATCTCAATAATTTCATAGGAATCAAAAGCTTAACCACTTGCCGACCGCCGCACGACTATCTACGTCGGCGGTCAGCCCCTCACAGGCAAAGTGACGTAGGGCTACGTCACTAGCTTGTGAGGGTCTAGGGAGCGAGCGCGTGCCGCTGGAGGCGCGCTCCCGCTCCCGCGTGGTCACGGACCCCCCCCCCGCGCGTGTGACCGGCGGACCTGATGTCCGCCGGCCACTCTGCGATCGGCGGGGGAGAGGGAGAATGTCAGGCAGCTTGTGTAAACAAGCTGCCTGTCATTCTCCCCTCTGTATGAGAGATGATCATGTGGATCTACTATGTAGATCCGTTGATCACTCTACATACAGCTGAAGCCACAGCCAATCACAGTTAGAATCACGCCCCTAGGGACACACACAGCCCCTCCCTCTCAAATAAAGTTAACCCCTTCACTACCAGTGTATTTTTACAGTAACAGTGCATATATATAGCACTGATTACTGTAGAAATGTCACTGGTACCCCCAAAAGTGTCAAAAATGTCAGTCAAGGGTCCGATCTGTCCGCCGCAATGTCGCAGTACCGCAAAAAAAAATCGCAGATCGCCACCATTACGCGTTTAAAAAAAATGACAAAAATCTTTCCCTTAGTTAGTAAACGCAATAACTTTTGCGCAAACCAATTAAAATACGCTTTTTGCAATTTTTTTTTACCAAACATATGTAGCATAAAACAAATTGGCCGAAAATGTTAAAAAATTTTGATTTTTACATTTTTTTTGGGGGGAATTTCATATAAAAAAAAGGGGAAAAATATTGCTATTTTTGCAAAATTTACGCTCTTTTTTTGTTTATAGCGCGTGATCAAAAAATCGCACAGGTGATCAAATATCGCCAAAAGAAAGCTCTGTTTGTGGGAAAAAAAGGACGCCAAATTCGTTTAGGTACAGCGTCGCACGACCGCGCAATTGTCCGTTAAAATCACGCAGTGCCGAATCGCAAAATACCCCCTGGTCGTTTAGCAGCCAAATCCTCCGGGGCTTAAGTGGTTAAAAAGTATATATATAGAATTATTAAAAGTTCATCTCGTGATATAAATATATTTAATAAATAAAGTGCAACAAAGTCCAAAATTCTGTTGTTTTTTCTTGCTTTTTCCAAAATAGTGAAAAGTGCTTAACAATAATATTCCATTAGTGATTTATAAAGTGGAGGTGCTGGATTCCTTCTTCCCGTGATATAGTTTAAAAGACGGGTGACTTACCGAATGCAGTGGGTCTCATATACCCTATGATATTGAGACCAATCAAATCTGTAGGTAGGTCCCCTTAAAGAGTCTCCTGGCTGTGCTGGTGGTGATTTCCTCCTCACCTCTCCATGGGACAGCGTATGATGTTGTTTGTTTAAAAGAGGAAGATAAAAGGCTCCAGATAGTATAATATTGTTTTTAAAAGGGGTTTATTCCCATAAAATGTGACAAAGTTTCCAATAAAACAAAGTAGCACCGTTCGGCAAAAATGCACATCACGTTGTGCGTTCCACGTACTGACGCGTTTTGTCACATCCAGTGACTTTGAAACTATATCACGGGAAGAAGGAATCCAGCACCTGCACTTTATAAATCACTAATGGAATATTATTGTTGAGCACTTTTCACTATTTTGGAAAAAACAACCGAATTTTGGACTTTGTTGCACTTTATTTATTAAATATATTTATATCACGAGATGAACTTTTAATAATTATATATATATATACTTTTTAAGCTTTTGATTCCTATGAAATTATTGAGATCACACTTGTATTTATTGTTTGTACACAATTTTACACATTTGCACAATTTTTAGCAAGCACTGTAGATAGCCCTTACCAGGACTATTTTTTTCATTACTCTTAATCAGACTAACAAATTCAATTGTTTCTTTTCGCATACTCAACGTGTTTCTTGGAATTAATCCACTTCATCAGGAGCTTAATAGCGAAATATATAAATATTTTCTAGATGTAAAAATATATTAAATTATAACATATTTAAAGAAATCGCAGTGCAAATTCATATATATCTTATGGAAGAGAGTTCCTTCAGTTACCTGGATGCATACCAGCAAGAGGAGGGATAAGCCAAAACCCCAACAGGGAGATGAAATCAAGGGGTAGAGCCCCTTGACTTTATCTCACTGTTGGGGTTTTGGCTTATCCCCCCCTTGCTGGTATAAAATCAATAGGTAGAGCCCATAAGGGCTCTACCCTTCAAGGCATAGAGCCCTTGAGGGGCGCTCTACCCCTTGATTTCATCTCCTTGTTGGGGTTTTTGCTTATTCCTTCCCTTGCAGGTATAAAATCAAGGTGTAGAGCCCTTGAGTGGCTCTTGAGGAGCCCTTGATTTTATCTCCCTGTTGAGGTTTTGGCTTATCCCCACCGCTTGTAAACAATGAATAGGTAAAGAACCAAGGGCTCTACCCCTTGATCTTATCTCCCTGTTTGGCTTTTGGTTTATTCCTTCTCTTGCTGGTATAAAATCAAGATGTAGAGCTCCTTGAGTGCCTCTTGAGGAGCCCTTGAGTGACTCTACCCCTTGATTTTATCTCCCTGTTGGGGTTTTCGCTTATTCCTTCCCTTGCAGGTATAAAATCAAGGTGTAGAGCCCTTGAGTGGCTCTTGAGGAGCCCTTGATTTTATCTCCCTGTTGAGGTTTTGGCTTATCCCCACCGCTTGTAAACAAAGAATAGGTAAAGAACCAAGGGCTCTACCCCTTGATCCTATCTCCCTGTTTGGGTTTTGGCTTCTTCCTTCCCTTGCTGGTATAAAATCAAGGTGTAGAGCCCCTTGAGTGGCTCTTGAGGAGCCCTTGATTTTATCTCCCTGTTGAGGTTTTGGCTAAACCCCCCCCCCCCCCCGCTTGTAAACAATGAATAGGTAAAGCCCCAAGGGCTCTACCCTTCAAGGAGTAGAGCCCTTGAGATGCTCTACACCTTGATTTGATCTCCCTGTTGGGTTTTTGGCTTATCCCCCCTTGCTGGTATAAAATCAATAGGTAGAGCACATAAGGGCTCTACCCTTCAAGGGATAGAAAAAAGAGATTTTCACTTATTCCTTCCCTTGCTGGTATATTATCAAGGTGTAGCGCCCTTGATAATATACCAGCAAGAGAATCCCCCCCCCCTTGCTTGTAAACAATGAATAGGTGGAGCCCTTGAAAGGCTCTACCCCTTGATTTTATCTCCCTGTTGGGGTTTTGGCTTATCCCTTCCCTTGCTGGTATAAAATCAAGGGGTAGAGCCCTTGAGTAGCTCTTGAGGGGCTCTACCCCCTGATTGTATTTCCCTTTTGAGGTTTTGGCTTATCCCTCTTCTTGCTTGTATGCCTCCAGGTAGTTGCAGGAACTCTCTTCCATTAGATATATATGAATTTGCACTGTGATTGCTATAAATATGTTGTAACTTTATATATTTTTACATCTAGAAAATATTTATATATTCCGCTATTAAGATCCTGATGAAGTGGACTAATTCCAAGAAACGCGTTGAGTTTGCAGAAAAAAAACCAGTTGAATTTCTTAGTCTGATTAGAGTAATGTTGGATTACAAGCACAAGTACCCTAACTGGGATAGTTTTGAGAAAAAAAGGTAAATTTTTTCATGTAAAATCAGAATTTTTCCTAAATTTATAAGTGCTTTTTAAATAATTAATTTTGTGAATGTACGATAAACTTTATACTTTTAACTGTTAAAGAGTATGTAAACCCAACAGTTCATATTCCTGATATATGGCTGCTGTACCATGTATTTGTATGAAAAAGTCTCCCGTTCTCTTTGTATTGCTTCCTTTGTGTTAAATCCTTAAAGTTCCTACCCGTCCCTCTGCTGTCATATTAAAAACTGAGCACACTGAGCAGGAGAACACGGCATTGTCAGTTCTCTAGCTGTGCTGGGAGCTTAGTGTGCTCTCCTCCAATGATTAGACTTGTCCTGACACCCCCCCGCGCTGCACAGCCATTCACTGGGAAGAACAGAGTGCTGCGGTTTCTCCTCCCCTCAGCTCTTATGCAGCGGAGAACAGAGGGAATGTGATCACTTATAAGAAGTGGGGAAAAAAAGGTATTTATAATGTTTTTTTTTTTTTTATATATCTATACACAAATGTTTTGCCTTTCATTTCTATTTTAAACTGAATGGATTGTTTTACAAGGAGATCATTTACAATCACTTTAACGACTTGCTGACCGCCCGCCGCAGTTTTACTGAGGCAGGCTGGCTCAGCTGTGCGAAACGAAGTAGGGTTATGTCGGTCACGCGAGTGGTGCTAGGGGGCGAGTGCGCTCCCGCCCCCACTAAGCAGCGGGGATGCCGATCCACGGGACCGGCAGCCATGACTGCCGCCAGGCACCTGAGATCGACGCTCCCCGCTGGGAAAGGAGGACGGTCAGCTGTTGTAAACACAGCTGAGCGTTCTTCTCTCTGAAATGACCACAGAGCGCCTGTGATCCTTCTATATAGGAACACAGGTCTCTGTGGTCATTTCACAAGCCACGCCCCCCACAGTTAGAAAACACTCCCCTAGGCTCACACTTAACCCTTTCATCACCCACTGTGTTAACCCCCTTCCCCGCCAGTGTCATTATTACAGTAACAGAGAATATTTTTAGCACTGATTACTGTAGTAATGTCACTGGTCCCCCCAAAAGTGTCAAAAATGTCAGTTAAGGGTCCGATCTGTCCGCTGCATTGTCGCAGTCCCGCTAAAAATGGCAGATCGCCGCCATTACTCGTAAAAAAAATAAATAAATAAAAATTACATAAATATTTCCCCTAGTTTGCATTTGCGATAACTTTTGCGCAAACCAATCAAAATACGCTTATTGCGATTTTGTTTACCAAAAATATGCAGCAGAAAACAAATTTGCCTAAGAGGATGAAAAATTTAGATTTTTTAATTTTTTTTTTTTTGGGTATGTTCAATAGCAGAATGTGAAAACTATATATATATATATATATATATATATATATATATATATATATATATATTTTTTTTAGAATTGTCTTTTTTTTTTGTTTATAGCGCAAAAAATAAAAAATCGCATAGGTGATCAAATACCACCAAAAGAAAGCTCTATTTGTGGGAAAAAAAGGACATCAATTTTATTTCACTACAGTTATTTAGGTACAGTGTCGCATGACCGCGCAATTTTCCGTTAAAGTAACGCAGTGCTGAATCGCAAAAATGGCCTGGTCATTAAGGGAGCAAATCCTTCCGGTCCAGGACTGGATAATATATGTTGTGCCTTTAGAGTCCCGCCATGCTTAGTTGTTTTTAGTCCTTTTGATGTTTCGTGTGTTGCTGGATCAAGCAGTGTTTTGCTACACACTAGTTTTAATGGAATTATTCAAAATTAACCAGTGCCCATACCAAAATCTGCATTGTGTTGCAGGAGCAGCGCATTCATAATGAATAGGACTGCCTTACCGCTATGTACTGCTATGCAGTAAAGAGCGCTAGAGGTCCATGTCCATATATGTAGAAGAACTTTTAGTAACATTCATGGATATATAATGTATGTAAACTTTTTCAGGGACTTTTCATAAATGAGTACATTCCAGATGAAGACGTTACACTGGAGATCAATATTTTATTACAGCTGATTTCCTGTCCAGGCAACTTCCACTAACTTAGGCCCCTTTCACACGGGCGATCCGATCCAATCCGCCTGTCAGTTTTTCAGGCGGACCTGATCGGATGCTCCATGCATTTCTAAGGGGCAGCGGGTGTCAGCGGAGACATCTCCGCTGTCACCCGCTGCTATCCGATCCGATCCTGTCCGTGAAATCCGGATGGATGGAAACCCTATTTTCCAATCCGTCTGGAGGATCGGATCGGATGAGAACGGACAGGCTGTCTGTTCTCATCCGATCTCCCCATGGAGGACAGCGGGGATCTGACGGGTCTGTCTCTGCACACGGAGCGGAGATGGAGCTGTCATCCGCCTGCTCAGCGGGGATCGGCGGATCGATCCCCCGCTGAGCAGAACGCACTCCGCCAGGCGGTGCGCCCTTGTGAAAGGGGCCTTACTCCTTTTTCTCAAATGGCTTCTTTCATAGGCTGCACAGCAAATGTCTGTGAATGTGAAATTTGAATGTTTACTTAGATATTTATGAATGTTCTGCATCATTGGAAAAAAGGGCTGCAGTGGACACAGGCAGGTGAATAAAGTGTCCTACAATATGACCTGTCTGCTCCTCTGTGCAGTTCCTCCTGGCCTGACACCTTTTCAAATAGGAAATTGGAAATCTCCCCTTTACTTGCGGTTGTGTATGACCCCCATCTAATAGGAAATAAGAAGTCTCCCAAATAGGAACAATAATTCAACATTTAAACAACAAAATATGTAGCACCTCAACAGAAAAATGTGCAAAATCAGAAAAGTTCATAAATAATGATGATAATAAAGTCTCATAAATCCGATGCACAGTCGGGGCAGGGACAAGGCGTGGGCAGGAGGGGTGGCTGCTCTGGGCAATGTGGTATCATGTAAGATGGGAGGGCACCGCAAGGAGATTTGGGAGAGGAGATTTATCCCGAAAGGTGGAATTTGGGGGGCGACAGGGGGTTAGTACTGTTCTAGAAGGGGAAATTTGGGGGGTATGCTAAAAGTGGTGATTTAGGGGGATTTGTACTGGGAGGGGGGAAAGAGTTGTGATAGCAGGGGAATTGAGGGGGTATTTGTGCTGGAAAGCAGGGTTTGGAGTAGGGGGAGGGGAGAAAATGTGTACAAGGAGGGAACATTGTAGCAGTGGGGTGTTTTTTTTGGAGTGGGGGGGGGGGGGCATACATGTGTGCTGGGAGAGGGGAAATTTCAGCAGTGGGGTGGATTTGTACTGGAAGGAGGTGGAATTTTTGCTTTGGGGGAAGATTGTTTTTTTTTGTGGGTGTATTTTTACTGACACATCTCATACATCTTTGGGGGGGGGGGGGACGCAGTTTGGCATGCTCGCCCTGGGCTCTAGATGACACCATGTTCCGGCACTGTACACAGCCAATCAAGAAAGTGAGTATTAGAGATGACCATCCACCGCCATATAACATGCTTGCTCTTGCCAAAGTGCTCAGGAAACCAGCCACCAACGTCTTGTGAATTCAACACTCACCGGAACATAAGGCTTTCATTACAGCGGCAAAAACACCTGTGAGTCATAGGAGTTCCCTCTGGAGTAAGTGCAGCAATCCACATTCAATGGCACCTTTTGATGGGTTCCAACTAAGGACAGATAAAGCTCACCTTAAGTTGACGTCACCCATGACATCAGCATTAGAAACTTCGCCCCAACGTGTTTCGTCCAATTCACAATTTCTTTGAATTCATAAGAAGTTGGTGGCTGGTTTCCTGAGCACTTTGGCAAGAGCAAGCATATTATATGGCTGTGGATGGTCGTCTCTACTACTTACTTTCTTGATTCACTGGGGTTGATTTACTAAAGGAAATTAGACTGTGCACATGCACTCTGCAAGAGCAGTTGCTCCAGAGCTTAGTAAGTGAGTAGAAGCTCGGCTGACTTCCATCATCCAAACATGTGCAAAAATGCATTTTATTTTTTTCTTTTAATTTTCCTTGCACATGACTTGGTATTTTCTGCAAAGTGAATCTTTACTTAATTTACTAAGCTCTGGAGAGAGCAACTGCAATTTGTAAAGTGTACAGTCTAGTTGCCTTTCGTAAATCAACCCCACTGTGGGTGTGGACTTTATTATCATCATTATTTATTGATATTTCTGATTTTGCATATTTTTGTTGAGCGGAGCTACACATTTTGTGGTTTATATGTTAGTTTGGGTTTTGCTAGACTACTCTTATGTGAGAACAGCCGCATGTTTTTATTTTTCACAGCCCCGATTGATTTATTTTCAATAATTCTCCATACTGGACCAAACCTTTCCTAGGAAGGTGCTGTAGTAAATAATAAACTGCATTTTTGAGAGCATAGAATACGTTGTACACACCTTTTTGAAGTATATTTTATTATAGCGTAGAGCAAGTCCTAGAGAGATGCGACATTTCTGATGTGTTCAGGGCTTCTTTATTATAAAGCCTTGTACACACGCAACGATTGTTGGCCGTGAATTTTCGGTCAACGACCGATCGGCCGATTGTCGGCTTGTTAGTATGATGATTCCGACAACGGACTGCGACTTTTCGGCCGAACAAAATCTGGTGTGTATGCTATAAAATTTTTGTTGGCCGTCACCATAACGGCCGATTTTTCGTCAGTCAGTACAGATTTCGGCAGACAAACATCTGATGAGCAAGACTGGGCATGCTCAGAGAAGAAAAAAAACACACGGAAAGTTAACCAGCACATGACATCACTTCTGAAGTTGGTTGTTGTTGGCCGAAAAAATGTGTGTGCAGTCTAGAGCACATTTTAACCAACACAACAACACTGGACAAAAGACGGCCGCTCGGTCGGCCAACAATCGTTGCGTGTGTACGAGGCATTAGAGCAAAGCAGGGGCTGACTGGCAACTTTCGGCTCAGGGGACAAGTACAAACCAGAGGCCCATGGTGCAGTGACTCTGCCCCCCTCCCACTCTCCCTCTTCCTGGCCTCCTCCTGACCCCCATTCCAGGCTGAAGCTCCAAGCAGGTACTCTCTACTCACTGGCCAAACTCAGGGATGGCCGGAGGAGGAGAGTCTCCAGTGGGGCATGAAACCGACCCCTGCTCAGACACAGTTTACACCAGGGATCCCCAAACTACGGCCCTCCAGCTGTTGCAAACTACACATCCCATGAGGCATTGTAAAACTCTGACATTCACAGCCATGACTAGGCATGATGGGAATTGAAGTTCCTGAACAACTGGAGGACCATAGTTTGAAGACCCCTGGTTAACACCACCCATGCTGGAGGGGGGGAGAGTCCTGTGCTTTGTGCTCTATCCTGGTCTTCATCCTGCACTCAGTCGGTCAGCGGTGGGGAATTTATACTTCTCTTCACCAGGAATCCTTTAGGCATGTCTGTGGCAGAAGCAGTGCAGCCTTTTTACGGGGCATCAGAGTGGCCCGGGGGGGGGGGCAATTTCACCCCTGCCCCCTGGCCCAGTCCTCCCCTGGAGCAAAGTCACCCACAATGAGGACTTTAAACTAAAATACACAGTGCATATAGTGATTTATTAAAGTGCAATACTGAGTACTCCATGCTTGGAAAAGAGCCTATTTGTAGGCTCAAACTGTCGCATTTTATGGAGGATTTTGCTATTTAACACAATGTTTCTTACCCTTTATTCAGTCAAGCCAGCCTTTAAAAGTTTACAAAATCATAAGGCACCACAGTCTAAAGTGTAAAAAAACGAAAATATTACCATCTATGGTAAACCTGAACCTGGGGTGATGCCCACAGCCATGATGAGCCATGATTAAGCCCTGAGCAGCCGAAATGTGTTGCTGTTCTTTCTGGCTGTATTTCACTATCCTACAATAAAGAGTAACCACTTTGCTGATTATATTGATGTGCCGGCATTTCTTTATGGACTCTGTATCTGGTAAGGTTCCACAGACCTTAGAACTACGGCACTGGGCTTTTGAGCCATCCCTGGACTATAGGGAAGGTTGCAGAGCTGCCACAGATTTCTTCATAATGCACACAACTGAAATGATAATAAATTAACTTCTCATCAGAAATCCCGCTTTGTATTAGAAGTGCCCAGTTCACATCAGAGTCCCCATTTATATCAGAGTGCCCCTTTCCATGAGAGTCCCCCCATAACATTAGAACCCTCCCTTTCCATCAGAATCCCCGCCATCACATAAAAAGGCCTCCTTGTCACATTAGAGGTCCTTCAATTACATCTGAGTCCCTTGCCAGTGTCCCCTCATCAGTCTCCCCATCACAGAATCCTCTCATCATTCCTGAAGTCCCACCCTTTTCGTGAGAGTCCCCCATCTCAGAGTCACTTCTTCCCATCAAAGGCATTACAGGTTATGGCTCCAGCAGCATGGCAGAGCAGTTCTGGATTTCTGTCCTCTCCTGAATGTCGGGGGCAACCCTCATGTTGCCTTCCCTAGAGCAGGGGTGCCTAAACTTTTGAAGAGTGAGGGACACTTACGCAAATTGGTAAATGGTCACAGTGAGTGGAGCAGGTGGATGACCGGCCCATGTCCGCTCTGCACATGCTCTACTCTATGGGCCCTCAGATCTGATCCACCCAGACAGAAGGGGACAGATCCCCTTCTGTTCTTTTTGATGAAAGGGTTTGGAGGTAGGCAGGTGTAAACGGAACACAAGTCCATTTACATCTGCCGCTCCATAGAGGTGAATTGAGGGTCCGATTGGGTCTTCCATTTTTCAGGCGAACCCAACCTGTTGGCTTCATTGGTTATTATGGTGCCTGCCAGGGAAAACTGTGTCAAGTGTTAGCGGCACTCTAGTTGAGAAATGCTGCTTATGCACTTTTCACTTTAATAAATCACTCTATAGACTGATTACAATGGGCTCCACCAACAAGGTATAAATGTCAAAAAGTGTGCTGGTAACCTATTCTACCAAATAGAGACACAGGCAAAACGGGGAAAACATTGACAGGGGTTCTAAACCTTCCACCAGCTATCCAAAGCTTAAAAAAAAAAATAAAAAAAGTTTTGGCTGTATCTCAGCTTAATGTCAAGAAGTTCCTCTGGAATAGATAGATGGCCTTTATGCTGACAATGTACAGGTATAGCGGTATGATTGGGAAGAAGTGTTTATACATCTGCCTGACTTGTCTGAGGGCACCGTAGCCTTTGCTCCTGCTGGCGTTCCTAGATTAGTAAAAGGGTGCAGGCGCATGCTCAAAGTGGACACCTCGTCTATATAGGGCTAAGAACCCATTCACATTAGCGCGACTTGTCAGCCTGACAAGTCGCGGTATGTCGCGGTCCATTGAGTAGTACAGGACCCGTTCTAATAGGACCGACTTAGAAAAAGGGTCCTGTACTACTTTGGGGCGACCTCGGAGCGACTTGCATAGACTTCCATTATGTGAAGTCTCTGCAAGTCGCGCCGAAGTCGCGGTGCACAGCGGTGCACGCGACTTCACAGGTCGTCCCCCGAATTCGTGTCGCCTCAATGTGAATGGGCTCTTATAATGATCAGCCTGACACAAACCCCTGCCCCCCCCCCCCATTTTTATCTTGCACTAGGCACCCACATTTTGTAACCAAAGAAGGCAATACTGACCCTTTGCAGACCTGGAAGGTGAACAAGAAATTTGTACAGAGTACTTGCTGCTGCCTATACCGTATATTAGCAGCATACATGCTGTCTACTGTTGGGGCTTTTTTTTTTTTTAAAAACAATAAAATCCAGTTATTTTTTGAAGGGTCGGTCCACCCAGAAGTTTATAGGGGAAAGCCTGGTAAGCTAAAGCAGTCCTTGGCTTCCTATTTGTCTCGGATCTTCCCAACAGTAAACACCCCCTGCTATAATTCTTCCATCAACCTGGGAGTTTTGGTTGTTCCTGCCCAACTTTGTCTGTAATGGCCCCTCAAGTTAAATTCTTCATAAGATAATTCAAATAAAAGGAGCAGCAGGTATGCTGGGAGCCCCTAATATTGCGTACAACAGGTGTGTGGACTTGGTTTGTATATAGTATCTCTTGGGGAGATATCTATGCTGAGTTCCCAAGGACTCTGCAGCATCCACGGAAATCTCAAATACGAGTCTTGTGTTGACCGACCCTTTGGAAACCCTCCTTGATGCAGGTTATGGTATAAAATACTTCAATTCCAAGGACCACATATAATGGTAAATGACATCCTTGGAAAGGCAAGCAAAACAATTCAAGATTGCTTGCAAGACTGTATAACCCTACCAGTAATGGTCAGAATGGAAATTGATAAAAGGAGAGGTAGATGGCGCTGCCCGCAATACCAGATGGATAAGGTAAGTGTGGTGTAAGGGGACGGTTGTCCTTACTGGCAAGGCAAATGTAATCCCAAAAAATGTAAACACTGTAAAATACTATAAGGCCTCTTTCACACGGCCGCTCCGCTGTTTTTGTCCGCTGCGGGACTTTTTTTTTTCTTTTCTTCACGTAACGGATGACAGTTGTGTCATCCGCTCCGTAAGTTCGCATATCATCCCATCCGTTTGCGGATGATATGCGGACATAATGTAAGTCTATGGGCATTGCGGATGTCAGCGGATGACACCGCTGACATCAGATTTTCCTTCCTTTCCGTTTTTTGAACGGAGGAAAAATAGGGTTCTGTTCCGTTCCAAAAAACGGAACAGAACTGAAAGGAAGAAAATCGGATGTCAGCGGATGGTATTGCGCTGACATCCGCAATGCCATTGACTTACATTATGTCCGCAAATCATCCGCAAAAAAATAGGATGATTTGCGGACATACGGAGCGCCCATGTGAAAGGGCCCTAAAGGATAAATAAATTCTTAAACACATACACATCATAGTCATGTATATATAATACATCATAGTCATGTATATATAATATTCAAAGTGACTTGGTGCCAAGTGTTCGTGATAATGAACGTCACCACTAGATATAAAATAATAATTTTAAGTTAATAAAGTGTACCAGTGACTGTGCAAAAAGAGGAGAGGCTACCACAGGAATTGAAGACTCAACCCCCAAAGAAGTGTGTAGAGTGAACGGAAATATACAGTGCTGAACAATAAGTGATCAGTGAAAAATACCCCAAAAAAATTATATATTATGCGATTATCCAAATCGCATCAACACAAAAAGTGTATCTACAAATGCAAATTGCACTTAAAAAGTGCTATAGGGTGACTAGAACTAATAAGACCAAACTAGGCATGCAAAAAGTGCGAAATTATATGATATATAATATGCGATTGTCCAAAAGTCGCATCAGAAAAAATAAATTAGACCAAATGCAAATCGCACGTATAAAGCGCTATATAACGTGACTAGAATAAAATAAATAAGCCCAAAAATGGGCGTGCAAAGTATGCTAAGGTGAAGATAAATATAAAGTGCTAGGGAAACAACAGAGATTGTTATGACAACTTAGGCTACGTTCACATCTTGGCGCTGCTATTACAGGCGTTTTTTTGTGCAGGCGTTTTTAGATTGAATAGAGACTAATGGAAAACGCCTGTAAACCGCCCAAAAAGAAGCTCATGTACTTTTTTGAGTGTTGGGCGTTTTGCTGACGGCGTCAAAACGCTGAGATGTGAACAGGGGCCATTGAAATGAATAGGATTTGTCTTGTTGGGCGTTTTGAGAGCTGATCCTAGAGCAGAAAAACGCCCCAAAATGCCTACATGTGAACGGAGCCTAAGCGTTGCAAGAAAAAATGTATGCGATTTAAGATCCAGAAAATCACAAAACAACTAGAACAAATCGGAGTAGTGATATCTAAAGTCACACAACAAAAGAACGCTCAAAATAAAATGTCCAAAGTGCATACAAATAAATTGCAAATTTTGAGCAAATAATGTTGTCCTTTAAATGTTCCCAAAAATCATAAAAATTGCTTCAGTGCAGAGAATTATTGTGACTTCGTGTTGTATCACAGCCAAAGTGACTTCGGTGCAAGTGCTAAAGAATATTTTCCTCAAGTGTGGCTGGTGTGGTGGGTCAACCAGTGCTCTGGTAAGTGTGGTCCTGGGAGTGAGGGGAGCACTGGTTACCAGCTCCTTCGGTCGCTCCTGAGTAAAGGAAGCAAGTGATGTCACCGCAGGGACTGAACTGAGGCTGCAGGTCAAGGAAACATGGATGCCTATACAAAACAATGGGAGGCTTCGGCAAAATGGCCGCCGACATGTGCTCGGAACGATCGTTGCCACACACAAGATGGCGCCAAAAGACACTACATACAATGCTATACAAGCGCCCACAGTGAAGCCAGACATGCTGCCCACACCTAAAATGGTGGACCGGCGGTGTTTAACCCCGCAGCGGTCGCCGCACGTGTCTGTACCTCCAAGTACCCTCAAGCGACACAGGAGAGGGATCCCCCAAAACCCCACACAGCGCTGGCTGTGAGAAAAAAAACCCCCGCAGGGACCGGGAGCCCAAAAACGCACAGACATAGGGGACACCACAGACACACAGGACTGCCGACCCCAGACAGAGGCCCCACACAGAGTGTACTTACTTACCTGTTCCCAATGGCGTGGGGTGCCTCATATCAAATGGGAAACCGCTCACCCTAGATGACAGGGGAGTGCCGTCAGCCAAAAACGCAGGACACCAGGAGTGCAGGGGCGAACCGTGCATGTGTCCGGTGAGGTAGCCACCTCACAAGGCTGCTTCCCTGAGGACAAGGACGGGTCGTTTGTGAGGCCAGGGCGAACACATAGCCTATTAAACGCTCGATGGCGGGCTGGGATTCCATCTGACCCTCTGTCCTGTAGAACCAGGATGGTCAGTGCGATTCCCAGCTCCGCAAACTCCATCTTTATCTGAAGACCCGACTAACTAACGCTGACAAAATAAACAGCTAGTAAGTAATGTAAAGAAAAAAAAGACATTTTTGAAAATAAAATCATAAAACAGACTGTAGCCTCAGCACAGGGAAGCCTATCTACTCCTGAACTAGGCAGAAGACAAACTGAGTTGGGATGGCTATTGCAGGAGGGGTATTGGACCAGCGGGACAGCCCCCATGGATGTAAATGCTTTTGTTTTAACAAGTCTTTTGCCTAGCTACTCCTAAGGAGAGGAAGTCAATACCCCATTGGTGAAGACTGAGTGGGCGTCTACTGTCAGAGGACGTAAGAGAAATTACATTTTAAGTATGATTTAATCCACTGCTGCATTTTAGGCCCCTTTCTCACGGGGTGGGTGGATCCGCTCGGCGAACTCCGCTAGCTCACCGGGCATTGCTCAGTTGATCCCCGATGAGCAGGCGAATGACAGATCCGTCTCCGCTCACTGTGCAAAAAACGGACCTGTCAAGAGTCCCGCTCTCCTCTATGGGGAAATTAGATGAAAATGGACAGCATGTCCGTTTTCATCCGATACGACGGCCGGATGGCGAATGTTATCACCATCTGTTTGTCATCCGATCTGACAAGATCCGCTGAAAACCGACGGGTGTCAGCGAACACATCTCCGCTGACGTCAGCCTCCCCATAGAGGAGAATAGGTGGCCCGATCAGGTCCACCTGAAAAACAGACAGGACCACCTAAACTGTCCGATCGTGTGAAAGGGGCCGTAGGGTCCATCTGGGCAAGACCAAAGGCTTTTCTCACGATTGTAGTATGCCATCTTCCTCCCAGTCCAGTTCATATAAATGTCTGAGTTTTGAAGCACTGCAGTTTTTGTGACAGTTGCGCATAACGTATCCACCCCGACCACTGAAAAAAGCTCATCATTGCCACGCAGGACCTCAGACCCTATATAATGGCCAGCAATGGTTCAGTAATCCTGTCTGCACTATTTCTGTATAGAGAGTTTAGGGCAGGGTTTCTCAACCTTTCTTTAGTTAAGGCACCCTGTAAAATTATGAACAATCTCGAGGCACCCTCCAAAATTATGGACAGTTTTGAGGCACCCCATTCTAAAATGTAAAAACTATTCTAATAGTTCTACAAAATGCAATAACATCAATAGACGTAGGACAACCAACATTAGAGGTGATTTATTCTTCCAAAGCAAATACACTTTTTCAAACTGGTACAGTACCGACTAGTATTCCAATGTTTCTCTTCACTACTTCGCTCAGTGTCTCTCAACCTTTTTTCAGTCAAGAGACCCTTTAAAATGGACAGTCTAGAGGAACCCCATTCTAAAATGTAAAAACTATTCTAAAAGTTTTACATACTGCAGCAATATCCACACATGTAGGACACCCAACATTAGAGGGGATTTATTCCCTCCAAAGCAAATACACTTTTTACCTGGAGTAAGTCTACTCTGTTCCCCCTGGATCCCCAGGTTTTGCCCCCCTCTCTCACATCTGCAGGTGGTGGATCGGTTCCGATACTTGGGTATTGAAATTCAACTTCCCTTGTCTCGTTTCCTCCCCAACAATTTGGATCCCCTGGTCACTCGCCTCAAATCCTCTTTGCAGCTTTGGTCCCAGCTTCCTCTTACGGTCTTAGGTAGGATTAATATTTTTAAAATGATATTCCTTCCCCGCTTTTTATACGTGTTAAGTCACTCCCCGGTTTATGTCACCAAGCGTCGCTTCCAAGTCATTGACTCGCTCCTCACCTCGTTTGTCTGGGGGGGGGGGTCGGTCGGCGCGTGTAGCCAGAGATGCTCTACAGTTGCCGGTGGTGGCGGGAGGATTGGCGGCGCCCAACCTGTGCCTTTATTACTTAGCCTCCCAGTTGGCACACGCACATTGGTGGTTCCACCCCGAGGACAATCATGCTGCGGCGGCCTTGGAGGCGGCTATTTTTACGTCCTTTGAATCTTTACAAAATTTATTGCATCGTAGATCTACTATGGGCAGACCGAATACTGCAATTATCTCTGTCACTCTACGGATTTTTGCGCCTACCACCTTGGGCAACACTGACCCTCCGGGGTTGTGTTCCCCTAATGCCCCCCTTTGGCATAATCCTCGGTTTCGCGAGTTTTTTGGTCGGGACGACGGTCTTTTTTGGGCACGCCTTGGGGTGAAATCTGTTTCCCACCTGTATGTCCGGGGAACCTTTCGGTCCTTTGCTGACATGCAATCCACCTTTGTCGTACCATCTACAGCTCATTTTCGCTACTTACAACTGAGACATGCGGTGGCCGCACAGTTTGGCCTCCGGGAGGTCTCGCTGGAACCATCCCCCTTGGAGTATCTCCTCTCTGATTCTTCGCATGAGAAGTTGGTCTCTACATACTTCTCTAGGCTTTTACATTCTAAGTCTAAACGCCTGGCTGTGGTTGAGTCCCAGTGGCGGGAGAACGTCCCGGACTTGACGGAGGAGGTGTGGCATGACGTCCTTCCTGAACAAATCCCGGTTGTAATTTCCTCCAGGGATAGAGTCATACAGTTGAAATTCCTATATAGAGCATATTACACCCCCCAGTTCCTTTATAAAATCGGTAAATTATCCTCCCCCCTCTGCTCTAAGTGTTCTGACGATGAGGGATCCTTTTTTCAT
This sequence comes from Pelophylax lessonae, assembly GCF_965119305.1. Classification (NCBI taxonomy): domain Eukaryota; kingdom Metazoa; phylum Chordata; class Amphibia; order Anura; family Ranidae; genus Pelophylax; species Pelophylax lessonae. The sequence continues at coordinate 33,559,183 of NC_138769.1, read as the reverse complement.
ATGTTTTGGGATTGCCCACCTATCCGTGCCTTTTGGTCGGGGGTGACGGCTTTTATTAATACTATCTCTCAGTTGTCTAATGTTTGTAACCCCCTTCGTTGTCTACTAGGGTATGTGGATGATGAGGATGCCCCCGCTCGCACAAAACTATTTTTGCGTTTACTCTTCTTCTATGCTAGGAAAGCTATTGCTCTCCGTTGGAAGTCTTCCACACCCCCTGACGTTCCATTTTGGATCTCTATTGTTAATCAGGCTCTGCCTTTGTATAAACTGACGTATGAGGCCAGAGGCTGCCCGAAGAAGTTCCGGAAGATCTGGTCTTTCTGGGTAGACTCTGACCTTACTGCCTCCTCGGTGTCTGACCCTACTTAGGTGATGTCTGTTGCACCTTCTTTTGCTGTAAATACAATGATATGTTGCATACGATATTGTGTTCCCCTCTAGGGGTTCTTCATTGTGCTCCTTATGCCATGACTGCTGTGTGTTATATGTACTGCTTCGGTTATGCCATCTGATTTGAGAGGATACTTTGTGTGTTTATGAGTATCCTCTCTTATAATGTACTGCCCTTTTTCTTTTGGTGCATTGTATTTCATTTGTTCAATAAAAATACCTTTAAAAAAAAAAAAATACACTTTTTACACTGGTATTGACTATTATTCCAATGTTTCTCTTCTCCCTCAGTTTTTCTCCATCACTCAGCTAATGGGACCCCAAAGCTGATGGAGAGGGGCAAGAGAGGGGGATACAAGGCGACTGACATCCTCCATAAATGATGATGCCGTTGGTTGTTAGGACACCGGCAGCTAGAAGGTTGTAATGGTGCACAATGAAAACCTGTGGCTTAGTGTAACTAAAAGGCAGGTTTCATCCATACCCTGGCTTGTATACAATTTTTGGGCAATTTTTGAGCATTTTGCCAAGGCACCCCTGGAGATACCTTAAGGCACCCTGATTGAAAAAGGTGACTTGGCAAATGAAACCCCAATGCTGATGTGGAGGGGCAAGGGAGGGTCAAACATGGATCATAGGCAACGGACATCCTCCTTATCAACTGATGATATCATTGCTCGTTAGGAGGCTGGCAGCTAGAAGGTTGTAATGGTGTACCATGAAAACTTGTGGCTTTCTGTAAGTAAAAAAGACAGGTTTCATCCACCCACCGGCTTGTATACAATTTTTGGGCAATTTTTAGGCTTTTTGCCAAGGCACCCCTGAAGAAACCTTAAGGCACCCCAGGGTGTGAAAAAAGGCCGGCTTAGATGACACAAAAAGGAAACAAAGTAAATTTTTTTGTTTTTACATTTTTATTCTCACACAATAAATATTCACATTTTAACTTTGACAAGTCGATTGTCATAAAATCACAGCAGCCATTCACTATTATAGGATCACTCAGCAGTAAAAAGACATCTGAAGATTTATTTTAAAAAAAATAATGCCCTGTAAGACATTAATACTTCATACAGTAACGTTACATTTGTATTAAATACTCTGTATAGAATTACGTCCTATAGAAGGACAGGAGAGATGATCGGACATTAAAAAAAAAAAAAAAAAAAGCCTTTCAAAGGAAATATTAAGAAAAAAATAAATACTTTATTGATTTATAAGTAATAAAATAATTTTATTATTCATTGTCCCCTCATCTGACATGGTTACACTTACTGTAACATGCATGGAGGAGGAGCAGGGAACCTTCAATCGATCGGAACTCCAGGTAATACACCACTGAAATGCAATAAATATTTCCTGCCAAAGTATTTGTACTTCTGTCCATCCAGTCCTGAGATTTAGACATTCCAGCCAAGCAGCACCGCTAGCTCCGTGACCCAACTTTTTTTTTTGCTGCATTTAAGCAAAAACAGCCTGGCTGTCCCTCCCTGCCCTCCAGACTGTGATTGGACGGTGAAGGAGCAGAAATAGTCAGATGAGGTCCTCTCTCTGCTCTCTCCTCCTGTCAGCACTTCTGAATGCAGAATAACTGGTCGGCACCAAGTATAGCCCCCCCCCCCCCCGAGACGAAGTCATCCAAATTTAGGTATTCATTCTAGTTGTATGCAAAGTAGATTTAATTTATATTTAAAAAAAAACCTTTGTATAGATATATATATATATGTTACAGGCAGCATAACATTCTCCACCTCTTCCATTGACCCTTTCACGTCTGTCACATGTGCTCAGGGTGAACCTGCTCTCATCTGTGAAAAGCACAGGGTGCCAGTGGTGGACCTGTCTATTCTGGTGTTCAATGGCAATTGGCAATAAAGCTCCATGGTGCCGGGCAGTGACCACAGGGCCCACTAGAGGACGCTGGGCCTTCAGGAAACCCTCATGAAGTCTGTTTCTGATTGTTGGGTCACACACACACACATACACATATATATATATATATATATATATATATATATATATAATATATATATGTGTGTGTGTGTGTGTGTGTGTGTGTGTGTGTGTGTGTGTGTGTGTGTGTGTGTGTGTGTGTGTGTGTGTGTATGTATGTATATTATATATATATATATATATATATATATATATATATATATATATATACACACATACACACACACATACATATACATATATATATATATATATATATATATATATATATATATATATATATATATATATATATATATATATATATATATATATATATATATATATATATATATATATATACACATATACATACATCATGCTACAAGCATATGAAAAAGTAAGTACACCCTATGACAATTGTTACATTTTGCCCTTGCATGCCCTTTCAGCCGAACTTCTGTTGTCACTGGTGTTTTCATTTACCAAATTGGACATTGCTGTGCCCTGCTCCCTCTACAGGAAAGGACAGGGAACTCACACTGGTGACAAAGCCGGCCTAGCTGAAAGGGTAATCCCTCCCAGTGTTGGGTGCGGCCCGCACACGCATCAAGTCTACTTCATTTTTTTAATTCAATTGAACCATTCAAGCATATTTGTGCTTTGCTTTAATGATGCCACAGGCATGCCAGCTGGGTTTTTCTTTTTATGTGCACAACCAAAACGGTTTTCTATAAATTTAAATCATTTTTTTTTTTCTAAAAAAATAAATTGCTAAAATGATCCCATACGTTGGAATCCACTGAAAATGGTGGATTGAAAAATACCCACCTCACACTTTTGGGGCCTGATAAAATATTGGTGACGTGACGCACAATAAGAAATGACAAAGCTGTTTTAAAGTTGAAACAAATTATCCACTGCGTTGCATTGACAATGGTTTATAAGAAGGCCTGCGCCACCTACTGGCTGGTGCAATAATGCACCCAAAATATATTCAGTCTTTTCATATATAAGTCACACACATTGCAGCATTCATGCAATTATTGCACAGTGGGATTTTTCAATATCTGAGACACATGCCGCAATCCACGTTGCTGCATTCTTATAGGGTTATGTGCATGGAACGTATTTTATGCATTTTACTTGTAGAATCCTCCCTTGTGTAGACAACCAAAAGCCATGAGACCGCTGCTGGGTGCTACCATCTTGGATGTGAGGTCAGTAGCCCTAGAATAGTCAGTCAAGTGAAAATCTATAGCAGTGATGGCAAACCTTGGCACCCCAGATGTTTTGAAACTACATTTCCCATGATGCTCATGTACTCTGCAGTGTAGTGGAGCATCATTGGAAACGTAGTTCCAAAACATCTGGGGTGCCAAGGATCGCCATCACTGCTCTATAGTATTCTCCTTCACTCCTCTCCCTGGTGCTACATAAATGGTTATGTAAGGAGATAGGATGGGGAGGAGCTGGGCCAGCACGGACAGTAATTAGACACTCCCAGAAGAGGAGAGGGCTATGATATGCAAAGAGGGAGGGGGCTGTGCTATGGAACTGACTCTTCTTGCAGTCAAATTTGCTACAATGTTATGTAGGGAGGTGGGATGGGGAGGGGCAGAGGAGCTGGGCCAGCACAGACAGTAATTAGACACTCCCAGAAGAGGAGAGGGCTATGATATGCAAAGAGGGAGGGGGCTGTGCTATAGAACTGACTCTTCTTGTAGTCAAATTTGCTACTAGGATATGTAGGGAGGTGGGATGGGCAGAGGAGCTGGGCCAGCTCAGTCAGTAACTAGACACGCCCAGAAGAGGAGAGGGCTATGACATGCAAAGAGGGCAGAGGAGCTGGGCCAGCCTCGGTAACTAGACACTCCCAGAATAGGAGAGAGTGCTATGACATGCAAAGAGGGAGGGGCTGTGCTATGGAATAGACTCTTCTTGTAGTCAAATTAGCTACAAGGATATGTAGGGAGGTGGGATGGGGAGGGGCAGAGGATCTGGGACAGCTCAGTGAGCTAGACACGCCCAGAAGAGGAGAGGGCTATGACATGCAAAGAGGGCAGAGGAGCTGGGCCAGCTCAGTCAGTACCAAGACACTCCCAGAAGAGGAGAGAGTACTATGACATGTAAAGAGGGAGGGGCTGTGCTATGATACTGACTTCTTGTAGTCAAATTTGCTACAAGATTATGTAGAGAGGGGAGATGAGGAGGGGCAGAGGAGCTGGGCCAGCTCAGTCAGTAACTAGACACGCCCAGAAGAGGAGAGGGCTATGACATGCAAAGAGGGCAGAAGAGTTGGGCCAGCTCAGTAACTAGACACTCCCAGAAGAGGAGAGGGCTATGACATGCAAAGAGGGAGGGGCTGTGCTAGGAACTGACTCTTCTTGCAGTCAAATTTTCTACAAGGTTATGTAGGGAGGTGGGATGGGGAGGGGCAGAGGAGCTGGGTCAGCTCAGTCAGCTAGACACGCCCAGAAGAGGAGAGGGCTATGACATGCAAAGAGGGGGGGGGGGCTGTGCTATGGAACTGACTCTTCTTGCAGTCAAATTTGCTATAAGGTTATGTAGGGAGGAGGGGTGGGAGGGACAGAGGAGCTGGGCCAGCTCAGTCAGTAACTAGACACTCCCATTGGAGGAGAGGGCTATGACATGCAAAGAGGGAGAGACAAATTTGCTAGCAAGTTTAAAGGCACATTGGAAGGGAATAAAAGAATGATTTGTGGAAAGTAAAAACACTGCAATCATTAAAAATACAAAATGCTTAATTTTTTTCTGTGCTTTTATCTGCAATTTTTAAGTTGGTGACAGGGTCTCTTTAAGCAGCACCTGCTTTTGCAAAGGAAGCAGTTTTGTAGTCTGAAGAACGGGGCACAGAAGCTTCATTAGAGAGCGGTCCTGCCACCAAGGCACAACTGGAGGGGTTGCAGTGGAAGTCTTTGGGTTTGAAATGATGTAGAATGGCTTGGGTCAATTCACTGGCCCTAAAACCCTCGTCTATGAAAGGAAAAAGCAGGTTCATATTCAACTGGCCATCTTGCTCCAGTGACACCCCCTTCTTGACAAATGTTGAACTAAAAGGCACAAAATGGTATAATACTGCTGACACGTGACCGGTATCTAAAGCTTCCGTTTCCGAATATGAACCTGAACTGACCAAAAACAATCCAACTATAATAATAAATAAAACAGAAGTTTAGTTTAGTCTTCAAATCAGAATCGTCATTAGAAATGGTGGGAGCATTGTACTTGACATTGTACTTGTACTTGACAGGGCCCCTACATGGGCATGTAGAGAAGAAAAATGTGGCGGCATGCTGCTGCCAATTGTAAGTGGGATAGGCTTAAAACGTCATTCTACATACATAGTGCAGAGGTCAGGAGAATGTAAGGCACACAGTGCAGAGGTCAGGAGAATGAAATGTTCATAGTGCAGAGGTCAGGAGAATGAAATGTATATGGTTCAGGGGTGAGGAGTACGTAACGCACATAGTGCGGGGGTCAGGAGTACATACTGCACATAGTGCAGGGGTCAGGAGTACGTAACGCACATAGTGCAGGGGTCAGGAGTACGTAACGCACATAGTGCAGGGGTCAGGGGTACGTAACGCACATAGTGCAGGGGTCAGGGGTACGTAACGCACATAGTGCAGGGGTCAGGAGTACGTAACGCACATAGTGCAGGGGTCAGGAGTACGTAACGCACATAGTGCAGGGGTCAGGAGTACGTAACGCACATAGTGCAGGGGTCAGGAGTACGTAACGCACACAGTGCAGGGGTCAGGAGTACGTAACGCACACAGTGCAGGGGTCAGGAGTACGTAACGAACAGAGTGCAGGGGTCAGGAGTACGTAATGAACAGAGTGCAGGGGTCAGGAGTACGTAATGAACAGAGTGCAGGGGGTCAGGTGTGTGTAATGGAACAGAGTGCAGGGGTCGGGTGTGCGTAATGAACAGAGTGCATGGGTCAGGTGTGTGTAATGAACAGAGTTCAGGGGTCAGGTGTGTGTAAGGTACATAAATCAAGAGTCAGGTGTAAGTAATGTAAAAGTGCAGGGTTTGGGTGCAAGTAAGGCACACAGCGCATGGCTCAGAAGTATTGATTAGAGAGCCATGCGCCGCATATAGTGCAACCCCACACAAGTGATGTATTTTCTGTCCTCCAAAACATGTCTTACTGTAAAGTCTTGGCACAAGACTGAGTACCAGCACCTTTATTTTTGCTCTAGGGCTGTTGTAAGACAGAATAGCAAAAGTGACAGTAGAGGAGAGACAAGTTGATTTAGCATTAACCCTTTTACTGACTATGACTGATCTCAGGAATGTGTGAGCTGCAAGGTGCACAGGGAGAGACATGGTCACAAAGTAGATGTCACTAACCACACTTCACCATGGCTTCTCCTGATCACTGTGCCATGCTCCCAGCTTTGTCTGGGGTAATGGCGTGAGTGTGTGCAGCAGAAGACAGGCAGGGACGTCACTAGGCAGCTCCCAGACTACAGAGCTTGGAACACTGCAGTTACAGCACTGGGATGTGACTGGGGACTAGGTACAGGAAGCCCCAATTGGGTCCAGGCCTTCCCTGTTGACCCGCTGGGGCTCGGGGCCTGGTACGGGAACCACTGCTGGGGCTCGGGGCCTGGTACGGGAACCACTGCTGGGGCTCGGGGCCTGGTACGGGAACCACTGCTGGGGCTCGGGGCCTGGTACGGGAACCACTGCTGGGGCTCGGGGCCTGGTACGGGAACCACTGCTGGGGCTCGGGGCCTGGTACGGGAACCACTGCTGGGGCTCGGGGCCTGGTACGGGAACCAATGCTGGGGCTCGGGGCCTGGTACGGGAACCAATGCTGGGGCTCGGGTCTGGTACGGGACGACTGCTAGGGCTCGGGTCTGGTACAGGACGACTGCTAGGGCTCGGGTCTGGTACAGGACGACTGCTAGGGCTCGGGTCTGGTACAGGACGACTGCTAGGGCTCGGGTCTGGTACAGGACGACTGCTAGGGCTCGGGTCTGGTACAGGACGACTGCTAGGGCTCGGGTCTGGTACAGGACGACTGCTAGGGCTCGGGTCTGGTACAGGACGACTGCTAGGGCTCGGGTCTGGTACAGGACGACTGCTAGGGCTCGGGTCTGGTACAGGACGACTGCTAGGGCTCGGGTCTGGTACAGGACGACTGCTAGGGCTCGGGTCTGGTACAGGACGACTGCTAGGGCTCGGGTCTGGTACAGGACGACTGCTAGGGCTCGGGTCTGGTACAGGACGACTGCTAGGGCTCGGGTCTGGTACAGGACGACTGCTAGGGCTCGGGTCTGGTACAGGACGACTGCTAGGGCTCGGGTCTGGTACAGGACGACTGCTAGGGCTCGGGTCTGGTACAGGACGACTGCTAGGGCTCGGGTCTGGTACAGGACGACTGCTAGGGCTCGGGTCTGGTACAGGACGACTGCTAGGGCTCGGGTCTGGTACAGGACGACTGCTAGGGCTCGGGTCTGGTACAGGACGACTGCTAGGGCTCGGGTCTGGTACAGGACGACTGCTAGGGCTCGGGTCTGGTACAGGACGACTGCTAGGGCTCGGGTCTGGTACAGGACGACTGCTAGGGCTCGGGTCTGGTACAGGACGACTGCTAGGGCTCGGGCCTGGTACAGGACGACTGCTAGGGCTCGGGCCTGGTACAGGACGACTGCTAGGGCTCGGGCCTGGTACAGGACGACTGCTAGCGCTCGGGCCTGGTACAGGACGACTGCTAGCGCTCGGGCCTGGTACAGGACGACTGCTAGCGCTCGGGCCTGGTACAGGACGACTGCTAGCGCTCGGGCCTGGTACAGGACGACTGCTAGCGCTCGGGCCTGGTACAGGACGACTGCTAGGGCTCGGGTCTGGTACAGGACGACTGCTAGGGCTCGGGTTTGGTACAGGACCACTGCTGGGGCTCGGGCCTGGTACAGGACGACTGCTAGGGCTTGGGCCTGGTACAGGACGACTGCCTGTACCCCCGCTTTACATCAATACTTCTAAAACCACGTGGATTCTAAGCCTTGGCTGTATGTGGGGTCTTGACTTATTCCCAAATTGAGATTAAGGCACATCCCTTCCTGACGCTAAGCTCAGTCCCTCATCAATCAAATGACAAAACCTCTACTGCTAACTGCTGTTCTGGCATTTGACAGTTGGATAATGGGTAGGGCTTACAACCATGAAGAATTGTACTTGGGAAGAAGAAGAGGCCCCACGTACAGCCCTGGCCTTAAATCCAAGAGGCTCCAAAGAGTTCTATTTAAAGACCAGCACAGGGACACTTGGACACCTCTTCAGCACTGATGTTCCCTTAGAAGTCAGGTCAGGTTCACTTTAACCGCTATGGTCACATTTGTCAAGAAAAGATGCCCTTTAAGCAAGCCTGTTGCTGTTTGCAAGATCATTTTTTTAAACCAAACCTACTCACAAAAGTTAAAAGGACAATGTCAAGTTCGTGGGCTCCCAAACACGACGACTGTGGTAGACCACTCTTGGGAGAAGCAGTCATCTGGAAATCTTCCCCCCATGATAGGTGACCACAGCATGCTCTGCCAGCTCTGCATTCAAGTTCCAAAAGTGCTCACAATAAGTTCATAAAAGTACCTTTCGGACACCCTGAGGAGCCTGCCATGTGACAGTACTGGTAGCTGAAAAGAACATTGCAAACCTCTACAGGTTCCTCTTTATATATCAGTCCAGTTTTCCACTGTGGACTTCCCAACAGTAAGTCATGGAAATTGCCAGTAAGGTTTACTGTAACCATCAAAAGAACCTCCACTTGCTGGCTGCAGTCGGGGTGGGCGGAGCTTCACCGATGTCCACTGTAATGTTGGTATAAAGTGCGGTTTGTTCCCTGGAAAGTAGAGTAAAAACCAAGGAGTTCATTCCATCATCTCTCCAGGTTTTCCTGGTGTTTTGAAGGAGACTGTACCTGAGAGAAAACAGAAGACACAAGATTAAGTACAGCAGATGCAGAGGGGTCACCTGTCTTTTAGGTCCATTATGTAGGGTGGGGGTGCAGTGGGGTAAAGCTTAACTGCTCCTTACCCTTAATTAATGAGCAGACTTATAATAAATTCTGTACAGAATGAACTTTGTTGCTTGTGTACAGTGAGGGGGTGCTCCCATCCATCGCTGTGCCCTGGGCAGCCATCCCTCCTGCCCACCCCTTGTCCTAGTCTTGGCTGTGGCACTTCAACACAGGTGCGTAACCTTAGTGAACTGGGATGCCATTCAAAATGAATGGCAACTTACATGTAATGTGCACTGCCGTGCATTACCGCAGCGCAATAGTGTAAATTGGCCCTAAATGTATTTTTTAATCACCTGATTAGAGCCAGAGGCTCTAATAGGCTTCAGCAAAGGGTGGACCCGGGGCGCAGAGCAGCGCGCCCTGAGCCCACCCATTGTGTGACGATAGCGAATGAAAATTTGCTATTGTCACACGGATCCTCCTCCTGGCCAATTAGGAAGCGGGTCAATGCTGTTCACTCTGCATTGAAAGGGGGCACGCTGGTCACTCTGCATTGAAAGGGGGCACGCTGGTCACTCTGCATTGAAAGGGGGCACGCTGGTCACTCTGCATTGAAAGGGGGCACGCTGGTCACTCTGCATTGAAAGGGGGCACGCTGGTCACTCTGCATTGAAAGGAGGCACGCTGGTCACTCTGCATTGAAAGGGGGCACACTATACCTTGATTACTAAAGGCCCCTTTCACACTTTTGTGACCTCAAAGTCACGCAATTTTTTACAGCGTTTTTTGCCACAAAGCAATGCCTATTACATTTTTCTGTTTGCGCCCCCCCCCCCCAAAAAAAAATTTTGAGCACCAGCCGCCGCTGGATACTCCTCTGGTTCAACTAGGTACAAATTGAGAAAATGCCTTTCAGCGCTGACTTGACGCCAGCTCTGGTTAACTCAAAAGTCCTTGACACTGCTCCCTCCAGTCCTTCCTGACTGAGGTAGCCTTTAGTAACACTGCTGCAACTCTCAACACTGTACACTGCACACTGAATACTTCAGGGCCCAACCACTGGCACCCCCCCTTTACTCTTCAGGGTCAACACTGGCACCACCTTTCCTTTGCTACTGCACTGGCTAGCTAGCTCCCGGATCCCTCTGACCTTCTCCGGAGTGGTCCCCTCTCACTAGGCAGACCCCCAGGGGCAGTTTGCAGTACTCACGACTGGGAATGCTTTCCTGAATCTGGACCCCTCTCAGCTCCACTGGTCCTCAGCACATCGGATCCTCTCTGCAGCTCAGCTCAGCCCTCTCTCCCCTAAGGCAAGCCGCCTGGGACACCCGATTCCTCTGACAGGAGGAGAGACAGCCGTACCCTCCCTCCTGGGACTCTGCTTCCTGCCAAAGACGCTGCGTCATGTGCTCCCCTCAAACTTATACCCACTACCAGAATCCTGTGCGGCAGAATCTGCCTTTCTGGGGTAGATACAAGCCTGGGTGTGCCATTGGCCGGGTTTCCTCCACTGCCCAATGAGAGCCCTCATTGAGCACAGTGGGGAGACTCCCAAGTCTCAACAGCCACACCTGGGAATTATGACAACCTAGCTGAAAATCATGGCCCTGCTGATAAGCAGACAAGGCCTACTACACTTTACCTAGCACCTACTTTGCAGGGTGCTACATCTAAAATAACAATTTCTTTCACAAGGGATGAACAACATCCCTTGTGACAGCATGGGCAATGACAGGTCTTCTTTATGGAGAGATCTGGGGTCTATTAGAATCAAAGCTACATAAGGAACGAGTAGCGTCAGCTTGCGGGCAGTGAAGTGCGGCTGCAATGTGGGGGATCACAAGACTGGCTGAACAGAATGATTTTTTCCAGGTGAAACAGCTAATATATTTCAGTTTTGCATTTAGCCGCAGTGGTGGACTTTTAGGTTGGACCACCATTTTACTTATGTGATTGATTTGACCCATTTATTCCCAAGCCCCTCATAAAAATCCATGCTGCACACCCTCATCTTGCGGTGACAGACCGCCTCGGGTGCCTCCGCCAAACAGTGCCCTCCAAACCCTTCCAGCAGACCGATTGTTAATACCAGCCCCTTACCCCCAATCATTGTACGTGGGTAACATGTTGCAGTAAAAACCAAATGACTGCTTATTAAAACCCAGACACATACTTTATACTATCAGGAGGACATTCCCTGTTCTGTGTGTTTTACTGATGATCGGTGAGTGCTGATGGACATCCAGTGCCCGGCACCAGCAGAATGATCACAGCAGAGGTGGCCCGCCAGTGCAGTGCGTGTGCCCCCTGCAGGCGAAGTGCATAAGTGCAGAATTGTGTGTGTGTGTGTGTATATATACATATATATATATATATATATATATATATATATATATATATATATATATATATATATATATATATATATATATATATATATATATATATATATATATATATATATATATACACACACACACACACACACACACACATACATACATACATACATACATACATATATATATATATATATATATATATATACCGTGTTTCCCCGAAAATAAGACCGGGTCTTATATTAATTTTGGCTTCAAAAACCACACTAGGGCTTATTTTCAGGGGATGTCTTATTTACGGTTTGTACAATGAGTATCTTCAAATGATTGTAACCCGAAAATAAATATCCTGATCCTTTAAAGCATGATAGACAGCACAATGCTTGTGCTGTGTCATTTTGCCCTCTCTATGTTCTAAAAAGCCTAGAATAAAACAATAAAATGTTAAAAAAAAAAAAGTTCTCTCCCCCCCCCGTCAGCTCAGAAATCAGCATTATGACATTCTGTAATCCCAAAAATAAACCTTGGATAAAGTCATTGTAAAATTATGTAATAGATTTTGTAAAAAGATTATATAATGTGCAGTGTATCTCCTTTTGTAACTTTATTGTGGAAAATACCTTATTTACAGAGCCGCTGGGCGCTCACGTGACCCTCTGGAGCTCTACTTTCCCTCTCTGAATACTGCAGAGGTAGGGGCTGACATCAAGGATTTTACTAGGGCTTATTTTCGGGGTAGGGCTTATTTTGCAGCCATCCCTGAAAATCATGCTAGGTCTTATTTTCAGGGAAAAAGGGTAAAAATGGATTTTTGTAAAATCTTACCGTAAAATCCTTTTCTCTTAGCTCATCGACAGACGTAGTCCTCGGTGATACACCACCTTCGGGTTATGTTACCTCCGCAGGAGCAGGACTAGACAGGAAATTAAAAAGCTCTGGCCACACCCTAGGGGCAGTCCCAGAGGGTATATCCTCTCTCTCTCTGCCTCAGCAAATCAGTTAAGTGAAAAAGCAGTGCTTAGAGAATTTAACCCAACCCAACTCCAAAACAGAGGGGCGGGGACTACGTCTGTCGATGAGCGAAGAGAAAAGGATTTTACGGTAAGATTTTACAAAAATCCATTTTTCTCTAGCGCTCATCGACAGACGTAGTCCTCGGTGATACACCACCTTCGGGACGTCCCAGAGCAGTATCACAACTGAGGGGTGGGAAAATGGAAATCAAATCCCAATCTAGAAGGCCCAACCGGTGCCAACTAGAAGTTTACAATGCTCATCCTTAATGATGAGACTCAACAAAAAAATTTTCAAACAGAAAAAAAACCCTCGAGGTAGACCACCGGTCTCCTCAAATTGCGGCCTGCAAAACCTTGCGGCCAAATGAGGCATCCGCCGATGCCGTCACATCAATTTTATAGAATTTTGTAAAGGTATGTACCGACGACCAGGTGGCCGCCTTACATACCTGGACTACTGACGCCTGACGGCGAAAGGCCCAGGAAGTACTGAGCGCTCGAGTGGAGTGCGCCCTAACAGGGAACGGAGGACTCTGACCCTTAATAGAATAAGCCTGTACCACCGTCTGTCTAATCCATTTGGCAATGGTTGCGGCAGATGCAGGCAAACCCTTTCTGGGGCCATCCGTGATCACAAAAAGTGAATCCGTCTTACGGAATGATTCCGTAGCTTTCAGGTATACCCTGATTGCCCGAACCACATCTAAGGAATGCAACGCATGTTCCCGATGATGCTTGGGCTGAGGACACAAGGAAGGTAGTACAATATCTTCATTCAGATGAAAATCTGAAACCACCTTAGGAAGAAAAGATGGCTTAGGATGAAGTACTACCTTATCCCTATGAATCACTAGGTATGGGGACTTGGCATGATAATGCAGCCAGTTCTGACACCCTGCGAGCAGAAGTAATAGCCACCAAGAAGGCCACCTTCTGGGATAAAGTAAGCAAGGGAATCTCCCTGATGTTTTCAAAAGGAGGTTTCTGTAGAACCGACAAAACCAAATTAAGATCCCAGGGCGGTAAGGGCGCGCGGACTGGAGGAGCCAGGTGCCGCACCCCCTGGATGAAATTCCGCACCAAGGATTTGGTAGCTAACGGCTTCTGAAAGAAGATTGCTAATGCTGAAACTTGACCCTTGATGGTGCTCAAGGCTAGCTTCTGCTCAACCCCTTGTTGCAAAAAGGCCAATATTCGAGACACCGAATAGGTACGTGGAGGAAATCCTAAAGATTCGCACCACGCAATATAAGTCTTCCATGTGTGATAATAGACTTTGCTGGAAGTCGCTTTCCTTGCTTTAATAAGGGTAGGAATGACAGAAGTAGACAAACCTCTGTCCTTCAGTACTTGGGTCTCAATGGCCAGGCCATTAAAACCAGCGACTGTAAAGCACGAAGGTAACTTGGTCCTAGAGACCACAGACACTCCCTGAGACGAAGTTCCCACGGAACGTCTGCGACTAGCATGTCCAAGTCGGCCAGGCCGGCTTGAGGAGGCCAGCCTAGAATTTCTAGGACCACTGGCGCTGATTGGATCTGAACCAGGCGTCCCTAGAGCTATCTGGCCCCGACCATCCGAGAAAGTCTGGTCGTTTTCTGTTTCCACACATTTATCAGATACCTGATAGTTATCAGGAAGGGTGATCTTTTCTGGTTGAACCTCAGGGACCGAAGTCACCCGACTAGAGGCTGCTTGGCCTATCTGGTCAACCAGATCCGATTCCTGTGAGGTATCGGGACTAATCTTAGGAAAGGGTAAAGGAAAAGATCTATTCAGGGAACGGTAACTACCGCTTCCTGTGGTACTTAAATGTTGGAAGGGAAGAATCGCACCGGTAGTAGTGGTTGATGCTCGATCTAATGTCCTGAATACCGGTGAAAACGTCCCCCCACCCTGAAACCGGGTGGGGGCGCACCTTCAGGCTGTGTACTCCTTTGCTTCGGGTCTGGCTGGGTTGGTCCTCTGCTTGTCCGACCAGCCCTTCTTGAATCCTCCTGGAGGAGTCTTGCCTTTCCCGCTAGTACCAGCCGGGCGCCCTTTATGGGCGGTAAAGAAAGGTCCTCGCTTGTTGCGAGGTCCCTTAGCTTTTGCAGCCTGTGGCAAGAAAGTGCTCTTGCCCCCAGTGGCATCCTTAATGATTTCATCTAGGTTGGCCCCAAATAGACGATTCCCCTGAAAGGGGAGATTGGTCAAGGTCTTTTTGGAACCTAGGTCAGCTGACCAGCATTTTAACCACAGCACACGTCTGAGGATCACTGCTAACTTAGATGCATGCCCTAATAAGGGAGTTGTGTCCAAGGCTGCGTCACAGATAAACTGTAGCCCTTGTATGATCTGTTCCATCAAATCAGATGTCTCCTGGGGAATATCTTTTCCCCTAAGATCTTGGCGTACCATTTTCGCCCATTCCGTAAGTGTCTGGGAAACTAGACCAATAACAATTACTGGTCTAAATGCTGACCCTATCAGAGAAAAGATAGTGCGGGACTCTGCTTCTATCTTTCGATCCACCGGATCCTTAAAGGACGAAGTGTCCTCCACTGGAATAACCGTGGCTTTATTCAGCCTGGAAATAGGCGGATCCACGACTGGTGGTACCGTCCATTTCTTAATGATGGATTCCTCAAACGGATAGCGTCTAGCAATACGCTTGGAAATAGTAAAGGTACGTTTAGAATGCTCCCATTCTCCTTTAATCTGATTACCAAAACATTTAGGTACCGGAAAAGCCTTCGCCATCTTGATGGGCTTATTAGTACCGAAAGGCCTCTCTGTTTCAGTTGCCTCTGCCGGTAAAGCCTCAAGTTTTAAGGTTTCCTGCACTGCCACAACTAGTGCGTCAACCAATGCTTCTTCCTGAATTATAGCAGGAGAAGAAGCGTCCTCCTCACTGTCTGAGGGGGCTTTACCTGGGATAACAGCCCTTGCAGAGGAACCTGCAACTGCCGTGACCATCTCTGAATCTGAGTCAGAGGTGTCAGATGGTATAGGGGTAGGCGGGGGTCGCTTCCTTGACCCCCGTCCCTGACAGGCCGCCTCCACCCGAGCCACCATAGACTCCAAAATTGCTGTAAATGATTCTATACTCTGTGCACCGGCGGGTCCCGAGGCCCCCTCGAGGGAAACAGGTGGGGGAATATGTGTGGCAGGGTCCATGATAACTCCAGTTACTTCCTGGATAATATAATTCAAAAGAAAAAAACTTTTTTTTTTTTTTTTTTTTTCTGACCCCCAGCGCCACAAAAAGCCCCTTAGTGTTACCTGCTAGGGATCCCTATCGATCGAGAGCGAGAGAGATAGACCCCCAGGCTCACCACTTGATGCTCAGAGTTAAACTGCAACAGCTTACAGCGCTGTCTTGACAAACAGGAAGTCTTTTGGCTGGCTGCCCAGGAAGAAGGGAGGCGGCTCCGCCCCTCTGCACGCCTTCCGGCGCCTCCCCCAAGCTCCACGAGGTGTAGGATCACCTCAAACATGGCCGCCCCCATGCTGGAGACACGAGGCTACGCCAAAATGGCGGCTCGTGCGATCCAGCAAAAAAAATGGCGGCGGCCTGTGCTGACTAGCGGTGTGCTGCAGGGCACACAACACTCTCTCTGCATGGGGATATGGCGTGGTTGGCGGTACCGGCCTTGGCGGACCGCATGGCCGTTCGGGAGGCCTGCTAATATCTGGAGATCTGATTTGGAAGGCAGTCTACATGTCCGTGGCTTCTGACTGGTAGGTAGCTTATACTTAACCCATAAGATTCCCAGAATGCCACAGATTACATCTTTAAAACATGTATACAATAGATTGTTAGCTCCCAAACCAAGCCTCCTGGCTTTTTGCACACATAAAATCACACTCAAAGTAGGAGGATTTGTGACATGTTATAGGATAGAAAGAACTCTTTCTTACCATACAGAGAGGGGCCCGCGTTCACCACAAAACCCGTCAGGGAAAAAGGGGGAACATACTACTCACCATACCGGAACCAGGCGGGCACCAACTCCTGACAGTACCCCTCTCCACCGGGGCGGGAGGGCTGTCGACCGATACGGACGCCGTGACTCATGGTCTTTGGCGTTTCAGCGAGACGTTTAACTCGCGGGTTCAGTCCTTTTAATGGGACTTTGTCGCGGCCGACCCAGCGCGGAGCTATGGCCTGCACGCGCTCGTAGGCTGAACTGGGGTGACCACCGGATCTCAACATCCAGCCCGTCGCCCAGTTCAGCTTTCTTGCTTGAAGATCTCACAGGAACACTGGAGAAAAAAAGCTGTCTAAAAATCCTTTTAGAAAAAAATTCTTGCCAGGACCTAAGATCCCAGCAAGGTATCTAGGTCCTTACTCCTAACTAGACAGAAAATAACTGATTTGCTGAGGCAGAGAGAGAGAGGATATACCCTCTGGGACTGCCCCTAGGGTGTGGCCAGAGCTTTTTAATTTCCTGTCTAGTCCTGCTCCTGCGGAGGTAACATAACCCGAAGGTGGTGTATCACCGAGGACTACGTCTGTCGATGAGCGCTAGAGAAATATATATTATTGATTCTGCACAGGAGGGCCGCCCTGTAGCAGTAAAACTGGTATGGGGCAGTCTTTAAGTGGTTAAAATGTAGACACATACTTTATAACCCCAGGAAGACATTGCCCTCTTGGGGATATCAGAATAGATAAGATTAAGGCTACAACCAGTGAAAACATGACAATGCAACCTTTAAACAATAATCTAACAAGTTAGGCACCTAGAAAAAAGTCTTATCAGTCTGGCTAATTGTCACAGGAATTCCCCACCCTTCCTCTCTGTGTGCTGGAAAACATGTCCACAATAAGTCTCGACTAGCCAGGGCGTGCCCACCAGGATGCCCAGAAACCATTCCACAGCCCCGGTCTCCTCCATGGGCCATAATCACTGGCTAGAAGGCTAGCCCATAGTCCCCTCCAAAAGCGGCCGTCTCAGTTGGGTCCATCACAGAGGGCTAAGAAGTCTGAAACAGCTCTGGATAAATGGCCCTATATTTAAATTGTGTCTGCAATATACACCAAACGTCCTACCACCCCCCCCCCCCCCACAGAAATAATCGAGTTATAGTGCCATGCTACTAAATAAACTACAAAGTGATCTAAAAATGAATAAAGTGATGAAGTAACTAGATACTCCCACACTTGCGCAAAAAATTACCCAAGCTATTGTTTTTAATTAAATTACTATTAATTAAACTTGTGACTCCTGATGACGTCAGATGCATGCTGACGAAACGCGTAGGGTGGGACTAAGAGGTGACGCGCCACTTCCGCCTTTTGGAACTGAGGTGGAATTCATTGCGGCATCCCCTGCCTGAAGACGTTCATCTGTTGTAAGTGCAATTTTAATTGATTTAATAAAATGTTTGGACGTTATCCGCTATGAGAGGCCTATCTGTTTTTCACTTATATATCGTACTCCAAGCATCTATATCTATACTGACAAGCTCTTCCGGATGTTTACGGAATGGGGAACATTATTCATGCTGAATTTGACTACCTGTAATGGGGGGGGGGGGGGGGAGGGTCAAAACCATCTGGTGAGTGTTTTGCATATGTGAATGTCGGTGGAGAAGGGACACACCAGCTCATGGGTGACTCTTTGGTTTGGATTGTTTTGGAGGAGATCGAACACATTTGGATTGTGTTGTCTGCAATAAATGGGACTTTTGTGCACTTTGGTTCACTCTTTACAATTTTGAATTTTAATACACTTATTATTATTTTGTTCACTGGAAGCACACAGTCTTTATCACTTTTTGTTCAAAGTGATCTAAAAAAAAAAAAAAAATAAATAAATATAGATTACCAATAGATATAACGTAAAATCCCTGGATGAAGTCACGTGATGCGAGATGCAACGCATTGGGCGGAGCTGGGTGACATCAAGTACTGAAACTCAAGTAAACTCCAAAAATATTACCAATAGATGAGACATAAAATATACTGTGAGTGATACAGTAAAGTTCAAATGTGACAGAGGAATCATTATTATCCTCTTGCAATTGAACTGTGATACCACAACTCCAGTGCTGTAACAATGAAAACATCCGAGGCTCAGACAAGTATTTAGGCTGACTGCACGCATGCAGTTATTGTGGTTGGCAGAGTAGCCATTAAACAATGTAAATTTCATAAGTGTTTAAGTATTTTTGCATTGCGCGTGAGATGTACCATCGGTCAAGGAATTTGACAAGGAAATTCCTCAGTGCACCGACGTCATGTATGAATGTATGACGCGCTGCGCATGCGCAGTTTTACAGTTAGTGACGTGGGTTGCTTATTCTGCTGGGTTCAACATTTTGTCGGAAACACCCTCACCTTCAGCTTATGGCCCAAAAAACATAGATCATAATGTGCATAAGAACCTCCTCTTCAGGGGTACCCAATAGGTAAAAGATCACTCTCCCAAGTTCGGACACTGTCAGCCACTAATTTGTATTCCCCTTTAAGGTGTTGGGATACCTCTAGCCCACAAAGTTGGCTCAAAAAACACAAAAAGGGAACCACCATAGTGTAGTATTCACATAGAAAAAACATTTCTTGACGTTAAAGCATTCATATGTAATCAAAAGCAACATGTTCACATAAAAGCATTGGGATACTGAAAGTCACTATCAGCGCTCTACTTCCAGTTTTATTATGCAATGACGTCACACAGCTCCACCCAATGCGTTGCGCTGCACATCACATGACTTAACCAGGGGATTTTAGATTTTGTTTATTGGTAATAATTTTTGAGATCACTTGTAGTTTATCGACTTAAGGACCTTTTTCTGACATTTGTAAAGTATTCTTTTTTTTTTTGATAGAAGAACCCTAAAACACACACATATATATATATACATACATACATACATACATACACACATATATATATATATATATATATATATATATATATATATATATATATATATATATATATATATATATATATATATATATATATATATATATATATATATATATATATATATATATATATATATATTAATTTTAAAGCAGAGACCCCAGAGAATAAAATGTCGGTCATTGCAAAATTTTAGGTCACACAGTTCTTACGTAGCGTTTTTTCAAAGCAATTCTTTGGAAAAAAAAATACACTTTAATGAATTAAACAAAAAAATTAAATCATAATATATTCCTCAATTTTTTGTAGAATGTGAAAGATGATGTTATGTAGAGTAAATAGATGCCTAACATGTCATGTTTAAAATTGCGCGCATCTCGTGGAATGGGGCCAAACTACGGTACTTTAAAATCTCCACAGGTGACGCTTTAAACATTTCTTAAGGTTACCAGTTTAGAGTTTTAGAGGCGGGTCTAGTGATAGAATGGTTGCGCTCACTCAGATACACCATATACAGATATGGGCGTGACCTACGTATTCGCTCACTACTGTGTGAGAGCACGCAGGGACACTTACATTTTTTTTAATGTTAATTAATGTTTTTTTACACTGTCCCTTAAAAATAAAAAAAAAAAATGTTCACTTTTTATTGCTATCACAGGTCTTCTTCTTTATGGAGAGATCTGGGGTCTAAAAGACCCCAAATCTCTCCTCTACTCTTAGTGCCCGTTCACATACGAGCGACGCTACTTCGCACCACGACCTCCGAGGTCGCGGTGCGAGCAGCGCGCCGCGACCTCGGAGCGGCCGCCACGGACTTCATAACATTGAAGTCTATGGCGGTCGCCTACTGGTCGCCCCAAAAAAGCTCTGGACCCTTTTTCTAATTCGGAGCGACTTGTGTCGCTCCTATTAGAACGGGTCCGCAGCTTCCCTACGAGAGGCGACCTACAGCGACCTGTGAGGCGACCAGGTCAAAAAAAAAAAAAGATCTTTTGCTGTAGGAAAAAACAAACAAAAAAACAACCATGTTTACATGGCCCGAGAACCGGACGTGGCGTATGGCGTTGCTCCGGTCCTCCAAGGGCATAGAGATGAATGGTGGCCATTTTGCCACTGCTGGATGATTCCTGGGCTCACTGATTGTTAACGTAAGCCCAGGAACCACTGGGTAGCGACAGGAGGGGGGTACCTCTCCCTCCCGCTGCTTCTAAAAGTGATCCCGCAACGAATCCGCCACTTATCGGAAAGCCGGCCGCAAAAGGGAAAAAAATATACCGGGGTTATGGCATCTAGGTGCAGCCATAATCCCGGTTATTTTCAAATTAATGACGTGAATTCACACAGTTAGGCGGTCAACAAGTGGTTATTTAGCAGCGCAGCACTATAACTCTATATCATGGACTCAAGCCACCGAAACAATGGATAAGCATAACAGCCAGGCAAATAGCATTTTCATAAGGATATCATCATCTGCAGCCCTCTTATTTTTCTGACAGGTGTACTTTAGACAAGATATAAGAAATAACTAGATGGGAAATAAATAGAATGCAACAATATTATGGTTCCTCTTGGTCCACCTCCCCATGACCTCCACCTTGGTCGTTTATGAATAGGGGTCTGTAAATTTGACATTTGTAGAAAGATGATCCGCACACCGGTAGCTGCTCTTAAAAAAATCTTCATCTTTATTCAGGAACCACAGAACACAACTGCAGATGAGATCAGTTGACGCGTTTCAGCCTTTAAGGCCTTAGTCATAAACTAAAATAAAATTTGACATTTACCTATGTGTGTTTTCTTCATTTCCAGTATCCCGGTCATGTGGGATCATTTTATAGCGGCCAAGGCTTAGCGGCGTCCTTGTGATGCTCAGTCCGGATAAACGAATCCTCAAATAGAAACACATTTTGTAGCCAGATAAGAACATGTCACTATAGTGATCTCACGTTAAATACAATCTAAATTCAAAAGTATTTTTTTTTAATTTTGTATAGCATAAGGAAGAGTTAAACCTGGTCAGTTTTTTTTCCATCTGTATCCTACTGGTTCGTTTTACCTTAACTTCCTGTCCTGTAGATCAGGGATCTTTAAACTACGGCCCCGTTACACAAGATTTTATCTGGTCTGTCAACTCTTCCTTCCAAACCCTTTTAGCAATTTTTTACTTCAAAGCAACATCTGGGTCCCATCAGGATTTAGAGAGTCATACCAAATTGGAATTCAAATTCTCACCCATACTTGAGTAACTCTTTTACACTAGAACAAGAGGTAAAGGCAATTCTTCCAATGGAAGAACTTTCTCCTCCCACTTCTTATGTCTCCAGTATAGGAAAATTAACCAACCTAATAGATAGCAAAATATAAGCGAATAGGGGTTCTAACAAAGTTTTGGCTTTGCATAAACTTTAGGTTGGAAAATGCTTTATAAGACCCAAGTAGACAGCAGCAGCTAATTGAAGTTTAGCAGATAGTAGTCAGATTGTTAAATGGTCAGCTTCACTCCAGGCTACAGACTAGACCAGCCATTCTCAATCAGGGTTCCATGGAACCAGTAACTTGAGCTGTGGGTGTTTGACTTCTTATTTAATAAACTTTGCATAGTTCCGGGGCCAATGCCACTGGACAAGTCACTGATAGGACATCAATCTTTTTAGCTATAAGGGTGGCATTTTGACCATAACTGTAGGGGGGGGGGTCTTTCTTCCCACTGACCACCAACGTAAGGGGTATTTTTCTCATTGACCCTTTATGGTTTATAGAAGAGGTTGAGACCTGAAAATAATGTCAAGCATTCCTTTGGAACAGGGCTCAAACTTTCTAAATAAAGGGCCAGTCTACTGTCCTTCAGAATTTAGGGGGGCCAGACTGTGAACATAGAACAGTAGGAGTATGGGAGTAAAAAATATTGCATTGCACCGCTGATTCATAGGAGGAGGTTATAGTGTCCCATCATTGGTATCAGTGGGAGGAATAGTGCCCCATCATTGGTATCAGTGGGAGGAATAGTGCCCCATCATTGGTATCAGTGTTAGGAAAAGTCCCCCATCATTGGGGTCAGTGGAAAGAATAGTACCCCATCATTGGTTTCATTGAGAGGAATAGTACCCCATCATTGGTTTCATTGAGAGGAATAGTGCCCCATCATTGGTCAGTGGGAGGAATAGTGTCCCATCATTGGTCAGTGGGAGGAATAGTGTCCCATCATTGGTATCAGTGGGAGAAATAGTGCCCCATCATCTGTATCAGTGGGAGAAATAGTGCCCCATCATTGGTATCAGTGGGAGAAATAGTGCCCCATCATTGGTATCAGTGGGAGAAATAGTGCCCCATCATTGGTATCAGTGGGAGAAATAGTGCCCCATCATTGGTATCAGTGGGAGAAATAGTGCCCCATCATTGGTATCAGTGGGAGAAATAGTACCTCATCGTTGGTGTCAGCGGAATGAAATTGTCCCATTGTTGGTTTGAGTGGGAAGAATAGTGCCCCATAACTGGTATCAGATGGTGGAATAGTGCCGCATTGGTGGTACCAGTGGGTGGATTAGTGTCCCATCTTTGGTGTCAGTTGGTGGAAAACTTTTTCATAATTTATATCAGTGGGAGGAATTATGCCCTATTGTTGGTGTTCGTGGAAATAATGGTGCCCTATCATTGGTGTCAGTGGGAGGAATAGTGCCCCATCATTAAGTGGAAGAAATGGTACCTCATCATTGGTGCCAGGGCGAGGAATAGTGCCCCATCATTGAGGTCAGTGGGAGGAATTGTACGAGATCATTGGTATCAGTGGGAGGAATAGTGCCTCATTGTTGGTGTCAGTGGAATGAATAGTGCCCCGTTGTCAGTTTGAGTGGGTGGAATAGTACCCCATGATTGGTATAAGATGGATAATAGTGCAACATCATTGGTGTCAGTAGGAGGAGGGGTGCTCCAAGGGCCGGATAGAGGAAGACAAAGGGCCTCATCTGACTCATGGGCTGCAGTTTGGAGACCACTGCTCTAGGGTAAAAAGAGTGAGAAAGGTCGGACTAGATCAGTGATGGGGAACCTTGGCACCCCAGATGTTTTGGAACTACATTTCCCATGATGCTCAACAACACTGGAGAGTGCATGAGCATCATGGAAAATATAGTTCCAAAACATCTGGGGTGCCAAGGTTTGCCATCACTGGACGAGACCATTTCAGCCACTATGGTACTTTTTATTATTATTTTTTTAACCAAATAGTCACTATAAAGTTCATAGAAAAGGGCAGACAGTATGAGAATTAGTTAAATAGACAAACATGCCAATTTAGCAGTATATTGTTCTCCAATCTCACCTCCCAGCAATGTCATCATCTTCTCCTCCCCAGCCCCAATACGTGTTGGGGAAACCATTGATTTTCATAAACTGATCTGGGGTCAGTGCAGACACTCCTCCAAAGTATGTCCAATAGGGCAGGCTTAGAAAAAAATAAAAAAAGTTATGTTATACAACAGCCATAAAAATACACACGCCTGGACAGCCTTGTGTCTTCTGTGAAACAACATAACGTAGTAGTAGCCTTGGTAGCCTCGTAGTTCCACCAGAAGAGGCTGTCTGTCTATTTGGATATTCTTTTATTTAGTTTACATTTTATGTTTCAGATATGACAGCAGACTGATGTACTCTATTAGAGCCCATTCAGACCAGCGCGACTTGTCAGCCTGACAAGTCGCGGTAGGTCGCGGTCCATTGAGTAGTACAGGACCCGTTCTAATAGGAGCAACACAAGTCGCTCCGACTTAGAAAAAGGGTCCTGTACTACTTTGGGGCGACCTGGGAGCGACCTGCATAGACTTCCATTATGTGAAGTCCCTGCAAGTCGCGCTGAAGTCGCGGAGCACAGCGGTGCACGCGACATCACAGGTCGCCCCCCGAAGTCGGATCGCCTCAGTGTGAACCGGCTCTTAGCCATTTAAAAAAAGTGGACGTTTGTATTTAGAGTAAAAAACCCATGAGGGCGCAAAGACCTAGTGCATTACCCTAAATAAGATTTTTATTAAATAAAAGGTGTGCCAATGCACACTCACACAAACAAGTGATATAAACTGATCCCAAGTAAAGGAGAGGTCAGGATATACAGTGCTGTGAAAAAGTATTTGCCCCGTTACTGATTTTTTTTTTTTTTTTGCATTTTTGTCACACTTAAATGATTCAGATAATTAAACAAAATTTTAATATTACACAAAGATAACCTTGAGAAAATACAGAATGCAGTTTTTAAATGACGATTTAATTAAGGGAAAAAAGCTGTCCAAACCTGCCTGGCCCTATGTGAAAAAAGTAATTGTCCCCCTTCTTGCTAAATCATGAATGAACTGCAATTAACCAAATTTTTTTTGAAAGCTAGAGTTATGCCCCGCTTTCGACCTGATCTCACGATAATCTGATCGTTAGTACACAGCTTTCGACAGCCGATCACGACAATAGGTCCAACAAAATCCGAAGGGACAAACAGGAAAACTTCTGTGGTACGACATCTTCTCGAACGATAATCGTTTGGTCAGTACAGTATTCGTACGCTAAAAGTCGATCGACAAATACCACGCATGATTGGAAACAGTAAAATAATCTGCAGGGGTCAGACGTATATACATCACTTCCGTTACGTAGCTATGAAAAATACACTTGGTCAGTGAATCGTATGAAGAAAGTCGGATGGTTTGTACGCAGAGTTGCTTTCGATTTTAGTAACATACAACAATTACGAAACTTTAGTCGTACGATTATTGGAACGTGTGTACGGGGCATTAAACTTCACTTGCCACACCCAGGCCTGATTATTGTCAGACCTGTTGAATAAAGAAAACCCTTAAATAAAAGGTGTCTGACAAAGCAAAGCATGCTAAAAGATCTAAAAAAGCAACACATCATGTCGCAATCTAAAGAAATTCAAGAACAGATGAGAAACAAAGTAATTGACATCTATCAGTCTGGAAAGGGTTACAAAGCCATTTCTAAGGATTTGTGACTCCAGTAAATGATGGCGAGAGCCCTTATCCGCATATGGAGAAAACTTGGAATGGTGGTGAACCTTTCCAGGAGTGGCCAGCCCACCAAAATTACTCCAATAGCACGACGATGACTCATCCAGGAGGTCATAGAAGAACCCAGATCATCCTCATCTTAAGAACTGCAGGCCTCACTTGCCTCAGGTAAGGTCAATTTTCATGATTCAACAATAAAAAAAGATACTGGGCAAAAATGGCGTCCATGGGAGAGTTCCAAGGCCAAAGACACTGCTGACCAAAAAGAACACAAAAGGCTCTTCCCACATTTGCCAAAAAAAAAAAAAAAAAAATCTTGATTATCCCCACGACTTTTGGGCAAATATTCTGTAGACTGATGAAATGATGAAACAAAAGTGGAGCTTTGAGGTTGTGCGTCCCGTTATATCTGGCGAAAAATAACACAGCTTTTCAAAAAAGAACATCATACCAACAGTCACACATGGTGGTGGTAGTGTGATGGTCTGGGGTGGCTTTGCAGCTTCAGGACCTGGACAACTTGCCTTAATTGATGGAACCATTAATTCTGCACTGTAACAGAAAATCCTGAAAGAAAATGTCCGGCCATCAGTTCCTGACCTCAAGCTCAAGTGCACTTGGGTTATGCAGAAGGACAATGATCCTAAACACACCAGCAAGTCCACCTCTGAATGGCTCAAACAAATAAAAATTAAAGTTTTGGAGTGGCCTAGTCAAAGTATAGACTTAATTTCGATTGAGATGCTGTGGCATGACCTTAAACAGGCCATTCATGCTGGAAAACCCTCCAATATGGCTGAATTAAAACAGTTGTGCAAAGAAGAGTGGACCAAAAATCCTCCACAGCGATGTGAAGGACTCATTGCCAGTTATCGCAAACTCTGAAGACGTCATACGCTCTGACGAAACGCGCGTCAGGTGAAACGCACGCTGCACGCTTCCGGGTAGCCTGGTGGAACACAAGCCGGCAGTCACCGCTCTCCATTCCGAGGCAATACCCGTAGCTAGCGGTTTTCGTTTTAAAACTTTCCTGTACAATTTTTGTATCAGCAAGATTAATAAAAACTATTTTTAACGGTACTGCACTATTGGAGCACTTTTTATTTTCCCCAATTATTGGACCTGGAGGATCCTTTCTTACACTCAGGAGCGACCCCGGACCCCGGACCACAGGGAACTACAAAGCCCAGCAGTTACCTCTAGGCTCAGGAAGCCATAAGCTCGAAAGTTCTTTCTACCATATGGTATCTAAGACCCACCAAGTCCGGTGAGTGTGTACCCCTATTATCTCAAGATACGCCCAATATACCAGCAGTTGGACTACTGGAAGAATTCACACTTTGCACTTTTTTGTGGCACCTTATATATGCACTTATGAACTGATTATTGGGATTTTAGCAATATTTGATGTATTTATATATTTGATGTATCCACTTATGTTTATTATCTAGCACTTTGCACTTTAATTTTGATGCATCTATGTATACTTTATGTTAATTTTGGATTATCACTATCAAATTGTGCAAACTTATATTTTCCACTTAATTGCCTTTATTATTCAGGTGTGGGAACAAGGAATTGTCCGCCCATGGATAAATAGAAGCAAGCGCTATATTAACCCCTTTGGGGTTTGAACCTTCACAGTTATCGCAAACGCTTGATTGTAGTTGTTGCCCTCAAGGTTGGCACAACCAGTTATTAGGTTTAGGGGGCAATTACTTTTTTCACATAGGACCATGCAGGTTTGGACAGCTTTTTTCCCCTTAATAAATGAATCGTGTAAAAGCTGCATTTTGTATTTACTTGGGTATCTGTGTAATAAAATTTGTTTGATGATCTGAATCATTTAAGTGCGACAGATCTGAAAAAAAAAAAAAAAAAAAAAAACAGGATAGGGCAAATACTTTTTCACAGCACTGTAAATGTGTATCACCTCAACCCAGGCATCACTCGCCAGACTTGCAGGGCGACGCATTTCAAGGGGCTTGAGGCTCTGATGAAGAGGGTTTGTCCCTTAAAATGCATCAGTCTGCTACATAGGCAGCATGTCTGCAGGGCACAAATTGTTTTTGGCTGTTTTAGTGAATTTAATTGAAAATATATTTTATTTCATCATACTTAACATTGTGGGTCAAATGGTTGTGTGCCCTGGAGTGAGATACTAAGATGCATTTTTGTCTACATACCATCACATCTAACAAAAACATAAAAAAAAAACAAAACAAAAAAGAACCACCAACATATCTCCTAAACACAAGAGGGAAGGAGGAGGTTCACCTGGATCACCCAACTATGGTCAGAATATGTCATGAAGCATTTGGTTACACATGGTGCAAGTTAAAGAGTATAGCTAGTTAATAAAAAAATAAAAAATATAATTTTTGTAAGAACTTACCGACAGTCGCCGCCGATCCATATAAGCCTTCACTATTGGGTAATGGCGCCCTCTGCAGGAGTAAGCTGGGCAGATAGAAATGTTAATACAAAATTTTTCTATACCTAGACACACCTCTAGGGGGCCGCACCAGCCATTATCCCATATCCAGTCACAACTGGTCCTCAGTTTGTAGCAAGCAGTACCGGAAGGCAATAACCCCCAGATCCAAAAAAACAGAGGGGCGGCGACTGTCAGAGGACTCAGAGAAAAGAATTTTACGGTAAGTGCTTACAAAATTCTATTTTCTCTTACGTCCTATGACAGTCGCCGCCGATTCATATAAGCCTTCACTATTGGGACGTCCCAAAGCAGTGCAGGTGTGAGGGCTGGGAAGACGCAACCAACTGAAAAGGTAACGAAAAAACACCCCAAGGAAAAGACAGAAAAATATATGTCTCTGCAAACAACCGCCGCACCTCAAAACTTTGCGGCCAAGGGAAGATTCTGAGGATGACAAAACATCAATTCTGTAGAATTGTGTGAAAGAGTGCACAGCGACCAGGTCGCCGCTTTGCACACCTGAGCCAGAGCAGCCTGATGGCGAAAAACCCAAGAGACGCTGACGGCTCCAGTAGAAAGGGCCCTTACAGGGAAAAGAGGAACCTGACCCTGGATGGAAGAGGCCTGAAACAAAAAAACTTCAATTTGATCCACGGAGAAAATGTATCCGCGGACGAGCCCTTCCATCAGGAAGAACAAACCGGGAATCAGACTGCCGAACAGATGCCGCGGCAGCCAGGAAAACCCTGACCGCTCGGACCACATCCAAGGAATGCAAAGCCATCTCCTGGAGATGCTCTGGCTTCTCACGAAGGCAGCACGATATCCTCGTGGAGGTGGAACGAAGAAACCAAGCTTGGGAATAATGGTTGAATCCTATCACTCAATTTTATTACAAAAAGAAAAATCAAAAAACATACACGTTAAACATATGTGTATACCCAACAATCTGGATATACATGGAATTAAAATATCCATGCAATAACAGACCAGTTTCTGTACAGAAGACTCCTAAGGACCCTTGTTGGAGAGAACAGGACCAGACCCTACGCGTTTCGGGTGTAGCACCCTTCTTCAGGGGTCAACCAGAGTTCAATACATTAAGTAGTACCTATATAGATACATTCTATTTAGTATAATGTAGATTAAATGGAGTCCACTTGTCAATTCAGGTTTGGGATCAATGATAGTCCTTGAATCACTGATCAGTCCGATTTATGCTAGGCATTAGGACATTACACTAGCCCCTACGTTACCCTTTCTCGTTTTATTTCTATGTTTGTTATGTTTCTTCTTGTTCTTCTGGCATATTTCTGCTGTTTTCTGGTGGTTTCTCAGCCTGACTTGTGAGTTCCCCCGGCGCAGGTAGGGGGCGCCGTCCAATCGGACGTCCCCCCCCTTGTTTGGCCGCAATACCCACCCAACCGGGGATCCTAGTGACTTCGGGGCGGGTTGGTTATGCTGCCACTTCCTGCGTCGGTGCCGTTGGAGCGCAGCGCCAACCTCCCCTTCCGGTGGGGGCGGGTCCTGCGCTCGAACTGCAAGGGATCCTATTGGTCCAGGTGCAGATGGTTATAGGTATTATACTTGTGTTGCGCATGTGCGGGCGTCCCACGAGACGCCTTATATTGGGCAACACATCCTGAATGTTTGCAGAGGCTGCCATATCTCAAAACGGCAATAGACGCAGGTCAGTACTATCTTCTCACTTATGCATCATAACTTTACTACTTTTTGTCACTGTATAGCGGTTCTGGTGAGTGGAGGCTGGTGGTCACGACACTTTACTCTTTCAACTAGAGACTTTTATGACTATATCTCTCTCAATATCACCTTGGGCTCTGTATTTCACCACTAAACCTCTGATGAGAATCAGGCATTTTTCTCTTAGAATGCGGTACACATACTTCATTGTCAATTTAATGATACCTGCACTCTGTTTTGGTAGTAACTTCGTAGGCACTTCTATGGCACCCTAAGGAGAACGGCAAGACAAAGCCGCCAATACAGACACTCTGCGAGCAGACGTGATAGCCACCAGAAAAGCAACTGTCTGGGACAACACAGGCAGAGGAAAAACTCTGATGTTCTCAAAGGGAGGTAGTTGTAACACAAACAGGCCCCGGGGATGCAAAGGAGCCTTCCTCGGAGGAGCCTGACGCCGCACCCTTATGAGGAAAGTGCGAAGCAAAGAATACCACGCCAGGGGACGTGGAAAAAGATGGGCAAAGCCGACAACTAACCCTTGCTTGTGTTCAGCGCCAAACGCTGATCCACTCCTTTCTCAGAAGAAAAATACATATTGTTAGAAAAAAAACAGAAAGAAAAACCGAGACACTAGGTCCCGGCTAGAAAAGCTAGCCTACTCCTAAGCTAGGCAGCAAAAAAAATGAGGACCAGTTGTGACTGGATCAGGGATAATGGCTGGGGCGGCCCCCTAGAGGTGTATCTAAGTATAGAAAAGTTTTGTATTAACATTTCTATCTGCCTAGCTTACTACTGCAGAGGGCACCATTACTCAATAGTGAAGGCTTATATGGATCGGCGGCGACTGTCAGAGAACGCAAGAGAAAACCCAGAAACCTAAAATTCCACTGGCCAGTAAAAATACTTACTTATGCCTCGTATGCCTCGTACACACGCAACGATTATCGGCCGACCGATAGTCCGACTTTTGTCCAGAATGGTGTTTTGTTGGTTGGAATGTGCCTAGACTGTACACAAATTTTTCCCGTCCAACAAAAATCTACTTCTGAAGTGATGGGTATAGTTATATACGGATACAGTGTGAAATTATTACAATAATTAGTGCCAATATTGTTTAAAATTAAAATACATAGAATAATCCCCACCACGGAGGCCACGCAATGTTTTCCTTTACACAATGTTGCTTGGCAACAGAGGACGCTTCAGAGATGCGGACTTCCTGGTTGGGAGGAGTGAGGGGCGGCGACTACCATATTTAAGGTCCCGAGCTAGCGTACGGCTCCACCTCTGAAGACGTCATACGCTCTGACGAAACGCACGTCAGGTGGAACGCACGCTGCACGTTCTGGGAGCCTGGTGGAACGCAAGCCGGTAGTTACCGCTCTCCACTCGCAGGCACCATTTTCGGCAGACGTAACCCCGAGATTTTATATTTTTATGTACTGTGCATCCTGCAATTACTTTATTAAAGGATATTTTTAACGGTACTACACTATTTGGAGCTTTTTATTCTTTACCCTGACCGGACCCTGAGGATCCAGGATATCCAGGAGAGGGACCCCGGATCGTATGAGACTACAAAGCCCAGCAGTCACCTTTCCGGTCTAGGAGGCCTTAAGGCTCAAAAGGTCTTTTTACCGTACGGTATTTAAGACCCACAACTTCTGGTGAGTGCATACCCCCCATTATTCCACAAGGCTAACACCACAAGTATCAGAAGTTGGACTACTGGAGGACCCAGCACAAAGCACCTGCACTTTCCCCTACTTGGCACTCAAGCTTTATTTATTCATGCACTGAAGTCACTTATGAACTTTTACTTGGACTTTTTTGGCACTACTTTGCACTTTATGGCACACACATGATTTTTATTGTGACATATTTATTTTTATATTGAGATTTATACTCTGATTTATTATATTATTCATTCAGTCACATCTATTACGCACTTATTTATATATTGGGTTTATTTATTTATCATCCTAGCCACTTAACCTTTGCCCACCATTTTTTTACCCAGGATATTGACAAGCAATTGTCCATTTCTGGTTAATAGTAGCAAGCGCTATAACAAATCCCAAATACTTTGGGATTTTACTGCTTCATCTACCTTATATCCTATAGCAGCTGCTATCACCACTCCCTCCCCTCACGTTTATTTATTACATTATTTCTACTCTTCCTCCCTCCCCCCCCCCCCCCCCCCCAATAGGACATCCATAGGCGCGAGGGATATACACCTTTTGGAGTATATAACTTATCATGGTACAGATAGGCTATGATTGGCCCTGTCTGTACTAGGAATAGACCGATATGGTTTTTCCAGGGCCGATACCGATATTTTGGTCACAAAGTATCGATATTGGCTGATATTCTGCACATTCCATAACACATCCAATGCAGAGTGACCAGTGCCCCCATCCAATGCAGAGTGACCGGTACCCCCATCCAATGCAGAGTGACCGGTACCCCCATCCAATGCAGAGTGACCGGTACCCCCATCCAATGCAGAGTGACCGGTACCCCCATCCAATGCAGAGGGACCAGTGCCCCCAACAATACAGAGGGACCAGTGCCCCCAACAATACAGAGCGACCAGTGCCCCCATCCACTGCAGAGCGACCAGTGCCCCCATCCAATGCAGAGCGACCAGTGCACCCCCATCCAATGCAGAGCGACCCCATCCAATGCAGAGCGACCCGTGCCCCCATCCAATGCAGAGCGACCCCTGCCCCCATCCAATGCAGAGCGACCCCTGCCCCCATCCAATGCAGAGCGACCCCTGCCCCCATCCAATGCAGAGTGACCCCCTGCCCCCATCCAATGCAGAGTGACCCCTGCCCCCATCCAATGCAGAGCGACCAGTGCCCCCATCCAATGCAGAGTGAACAGTGCCCCCATCTAATGCAGAGTGAACAGTGCCTCCATCCAATGCAGAGTGACCAGTGCATGGGGATTAGAGTGCCGCCTGTTTACACAGAGCAGGGTGCTTCTGCTTACCCGGCACGGGTGCTGTCATACGAAGTCCAGCCTCCTGGACCGGCTCCTATGATAGACGTTGCCAGTGTGTGGTCTATCATAGGTAGGAGCCGGTCCAGGAGGCAGGACTTCGTACAACAGCGCCCGCGCCGGGTAAGGAGAATCCTGCTCTGTATAATCAGGCAGCGCTCTAATCCACATCCCCCCCCTTCCCCTCCGGAGGCAGCCCAATAGGCCCTACCTTAACCTCCCTGGCGGTATTCCCGAGTGTGGCTCGGGGTGGAATTTCAGTGCCATTAGCGGTAACCCCGAGCCACACTCGGTGTACCGCCAGGGAACATCGCTGGATCCTGGAAGAGGTTACTTACCTTGTCCCCGGCCCTTATTTATAGTTATTTATTATAATTTATGATTTTGTGTTTTTAAACTTTATCATACCCGAGATGTTATAAAGAAGAACGCACAGTAAAAAAAAAAAATCATATGTAAATAGTTGGTTTGGGCTGCTCATCCTTAAGAATTACTAGCAAAATAATTGTACCACTTTCAGCACCTAAAATCGGAAACAATCATACCGCCAGGGAGGTCAAGAAAATATCGGCCAAGTTTGTGGCCAATACCGATACTTAAAAAGTGAATATCGGCCTCCGATTCGGATCGGTCGATCCCTAGTCTGTACCAATGCGATCACATTGACCAATCACAGCTAGCAACACAATTGTACACAATGGATGGCATTAAAGAAAATCATCCATTGTTTACAACTGTCATTTGACCTGTTGTGATTGGTCATAGCGGTCACATAGTACCGGCAGTGAGCCGGTACACTGGTCAGTCATCGGCTGTGTCCACCGACAGATCGCATCTCTCTGCGGCTTCTGAGAGGACATCAAATGTCCATTCAGAATGGTAAAGCCACTGCTCGGTCTATAGCAGAATAAGCAGGGAAGTTGTTAACAGATGACACTTCCCGGAGAGCCCAGAGATCTTTTAACAGTGCCTTGCCACCCATAGCTGATGGTTTGCTTCAGTTGCACTATCAGGGACTGAGATTCTCAAGGAAAGCTCTTTTCATGCTGAGCTAATCAAAATGGCCGCAGCTGATTACAGTTTAAAGTCAAATGGCTTTGCTGTGCTATTGAGAAAGTGGTTAGCTACACCTGAGTTTACAAGTCATTTTTAGGAGGGGGGGATCCTTTTTCCAACTCAATGATTCTGTTTTTGATTTTTTTGTAATTTTCTTCTGACATGTTGGTGTTATATCTTTGACTTGGATGTTATAGGTTGCACTAAGTAAATACGGCTGGATAAAACAAACTGTGTCTGTCTTCATTTAATTGATACGGTTCTTGCATGGACCCAGGGGGCAAACATACGGCACTACCCTTCCAGGATATCGGAATTTGTTGCTTTGATACTTTGGAGAATCCCATCCACCTGTAGTCATCGCTTTGTTCTGATAAAAGAGGTGCATTACATCTTCATAATAAAAACCCAGAAAAAGGGGAAAAATCCCAGAACTAGTCTGGTATGGCGCCGAGCTGATCTGTGACATGCGACTCGCCAGATCCTCGATAACCGTATATTCAGGTATAGATGACACAACGATTCATTGTTCCTCCCGAGGAAACAGAATAGAGAAGTCCAGCTCCATAAGAGCAGAGAACAGAATGGCCATTGTATCCGGGAAGGGGGGGGGGGGGGATACTTCATAAAATGAAACCTTCCTCTCCACCCCCACCGCCAATCTCATAAAAACACAAAATTCCGTAACGAGCCGGATTACTCTGCCTAGGCATTGTTGTAAAAATCAATTGTTCAAATTTCTAGTGATTAGTGGGGGTCAAATTAAATGTTTAACCACCTCAAT
This sequence comes from Pelophylax lessonae, assembly GCF_965119305.1. Taxonomy (NCBI): domain Eukaryota; kingdom Metazoa; phylum Chordata; class Amphibia; order Anura; family Ranidae; genus Pelophylax; species Pelophylax lessonae. The sequence goes on along the minus strand of NC_138769.1, from coordinate 33,524,644 downwards.
ACCGGGCACTTTTACCCCCTTCCTGCCCAGGCCAATATTCAGCTTTCAGCACTGTCACACTTTGAATGACAATTGCGTGGTCATGCAATGCTGTACCCAAATGACATTTTTAGCATTTTGTTTTTTTCAGACACATAGAGCTTTCTTTTGGTGGTATTTAATGACCACTGCGGTTTATTTATTTTTTGCTAAATAAACAAAAAAAGGGCAAACATTTGGGAAAAAAAAAAGTAGTTTCTTCGATTTTTTTTTATAAAATTTTGCAAATAAAAAAAAAAATGTTTTTCACATTTAAATTATTATTTATTTTTTACATATGGTCACCAGTGCAGTACAGCCTCATCATATAACTGGTATGGCGGTGACAAGGGACACTGGTGACAGTGTGAAAAAAACAAAAAAAAAAAAACCCACAAATTTTTTCAATTTTTTTACATACTGTACATAGTGTGACCAGAGCAATACAGTGGAGTTAGTCAGGATTTTTTTTGTCCATACTATGAATAGCATCCCGATGTTAGTATCAGTGGGAGGAATAGTGCCCCATCACTGGTGTCAGTGGGAGGAATAGTGCCCCATCACTGGTGTCAGTGGAAGGAATAGTGCCCCATCATTGGTGTCAGTGGAATAGTGACCAATGTTTGGTGTCAGTGGGAAAAACAGTGACCCATCTTTGGTGTCAGTGGGAGGAATAGTGCCCCATCATTGGGGTCAGTGGGAGGAATAGTGCCCCATCATTGGTGTCAGCGGGAGGAATAGTGCCCCATTATTGGGGTGAATGAGAGGAATAGTGCCCCATTATTATTTCAGTGGGAGAATAGGGTGCCATCATTGGTGTCAGCGGGAGGAATAGTGTCCCATCATTGTTGTCAGTGGGAGGAATAGTGCCCCATCATTGGTGTCAGTAGGAGGAATAGTGCCCCATCATTGGTGTCAGTAGGAGGAATAGTGCCCCATCATTGGTGTCAGTGGGAGGAATAGTGCCCCATCATTGGTGTCAGTAGGAGGAATAGTGCCCCATCATTGGGAGGAATAGTGTCCCAAGGGCCAGATAAAAGGCAAGCAAAGGTCCGTAGTTTAGGGACTACTGGCCTAAATAAACAATGACATTCATGCCATTATTATATGTGAACATCTACTGTTCCTTATGCAAAGGTTTTGGTCAAATGGGTGGCCGGGGGGCAGTAAAAGCAAGCGGTTGTGCCATGGTCTAGAGAACGCAGCCACTCAGGGCAAAATCTATACAGCATGGCACTTTTGTTACCACCCCATTAAAGTGAATAGGGCCGCACTGCAACCAGCCTGCAAACGGCGTCTGAAAAGTGATCCACTGTGGATTGCTTTTCAGAAGGGCGGCATTATAGCCGCCCATATTAATGATCCAAGTGTTGAATATAGAAGCTGAGTGCTAAGGAGTCCAATGTGACCTTTTAATTGCTAATTTCTAGCCGGCGTTGATTTTGAAGACTAATAAACCTGTGATGTTTGGACTCTGCAGATAACATACTCACTCACCAATAATTACGTTGCAATTAGAATTTTAAGCAATGAAACTCCGCTAAAACCAAAAGCCTCCATCACCCTCACAGCGGCTGCAGGGAAAGGAATGCTGACGCAGGTGGTGAACCAACACTAGAATAGGTCACATATTTGTGAGGATTTGAAATCTGCAGAAAAACTATTCTCCGCAAGGACATTCCATTCCTACAAAAAAAAAGAAAAAATGCTCTGATGAATGTGAAAAGGCAACAAAAACACCATAGCCTGCACACCATCCGAAAGATCAGGCTGACTGGCAGAGCAGAAGGGGGGGTGACTAACACAGATTATACTTGCAGGTCCTCCTGTCCGCAGTGACACGCCTTGTCCACACGGGGCGTACTTCAGTGTACCACCTGTGCAAGGGTCCAGTTTACCTGCATGGGGATGAACAGGTGTGTTCCATGCAGGCTGTCCCATTGATGTCTATTGGACAGCTGCTGATCCCAACTTGACATTCGTGCAGGGGAGTGGCCCCGAAAGCAGACAGTGTGCGCTCAGGCTTGCACGGGTGTCAAATAGGGGGCGGCGGCTGTATCATCTGCAAGTGACAAACAGTAGATACAAAAGTAACAATGTTAAAGCTTGTTTACACACCTGCCGAAGGTATACTGTGTGTGTGTGTGTGTGTGTGTGTGTGTATGTGTATGTGTATATATATATATATATATATATATATATATATATATATATATATATATATATATATATATATATATATATATATATATATATACACACACATACATACATACATACATACACATATACATATAAACATACACATACACACACACTATATTATATATATATATCAGCAGGGCGGCCCTCCTGTGCTGGATCACGTACCTACTTCGTGATCCTGCACTTCCTGATCAGGGGTGCGCAGACGGCCCACTCCGCTGTGATTATTCACAGCGGGGACTGCAGACCCAATGTCCGCCGGCACCCGCCGATCATTCATTACACAGGAAGAACGGCGGTCTGTCAGCGGGGGAAGACATTGATTCTGTGTTCCTGATAAGCAAAAACACGGATCTCTGTCTTCCCCTAGTACAGAGGTGTCAAAGTCGAATTTAATTGCGGGCCACTTGAGCATTAGGATTGCCCTTGAAGGGCCAGTTGTATCTGTAAAACTAGATGTCCAGAGCACCCCCCCACCATTACAGTGGGTACGGAAAGTATTCAGACCCCCTTAAATTTTTCACTGTTATATTGCAGCCATTTGCTAAAATCATTTAAGTTCATTCTTCTTCCTCATGAATGTACACATAGTACCCCATACTGACAGAAAAACACAGAATTGTTGACATTGTTGCAGATTTATTAAAAAAGAAAAACTGAAATATCACATGGTCCTAAGTATTCAGACCCTTTGCTGTGACACTCATATATTTAACTCAGGTGCTTTCCATTTCTTCTGATCATCCTTGAGATGGTTCTACACCTTCATTTGAGTCCAGCTGTGTTTGATTATACTGATTGGACTTGATTAGGAAAGCCACACACCTGTCTATATAAGACCTTCCAGATCACAATGCATGTCAGAGCAAATGAGAATCATGAGGTCAAAGGAACTGCCTGAAGAGCTCAGAGACAGAATTGTGGCAAGGCACAGATCTGGCCAAGGTTACAAAAAGATTTCTGCTGCACTTAATGTTCCTAAGAGCACAGTGGCCTCCATAATCCTCAAATGGAAGACGTTTGGGACGACCAGAACCCTTCCTAGAGCTGGCCGTCCGGCCAAACTGAGCTATCGGGGGAGAAGAGCCTTGGTGAGAGAGGTAAAGAAGAACCCAAAGATCACTGTGGCTGAGCTCCAGAGATGCAGTCAGGAGATGGGAGAAAGTTGTAGAAAGTCAACCATCACTGCAGCCCTCCACCAGTCGGGGCTTTATGGCAGAGTGGCCTGACGGAAGCCTCTCCTCAGTGTAAGACACATGAAAGCCCGCATGGAGTTTGCTAAAAAAACACCTGAAGGACTCCAAGATGGTGAGAAATAAGATTCTCTGGTCTGATGAGACCAAAATAGAACTTTTTGGCCTTAATTCTAAGCGGTATGTGTGGAGAAAACCAGGCACTGCTCATCACCTGTCCAATACAGTCCCAACAGTGAAGCATGGTGGTGGCAGCATCATGCTGTGGGGGTGTTTTTCAGCTGCAGGGACAGGACGACTGGTTGCAATCGAGGGAAAGTTGAATGCGGCCAAGTACAGGGATATCCTGGACAAAAACCTTCTCCAGAGTGCTCTGGACCTCAGACTGGGCCGAAGGTTTACCTTCCAACAAGACAATGACCCTAAGCACACAGCTAAAATAACGAAGGAGTGGCTTCACAACAACTCCGTGACTGTTCTTGAATGGCCCAGCCAGAGCCCTGACTTAAACCCAATTGAGCATCTCTGGAGAGACCTAAAAATGGCTGTCCACCAACGTTTACCATCCAACCTGACAGAACTGGAGAGGATCTGCAAGGAGGAATGGCAGAGGATCCCCAAATCCAGGTGTGAAAGACTTGTTGCATCTTTCCCAAAAAGACTCCTGGCTGTATTAGATCAAAAGGGGGCTTCTACTAAATACTGAGCAAAGGGTCTGAATACTTAGGACCATGTGATATTTCAGTTTTTCTTTTTTAATAAATCTGCAACAATGTCAACAATTCTGTGTTTTTCTGTCAGTATGGGGTGCTATGTGTACATTCATGAGGAAGAAGAATGAACCTAAATGATTTTAGCAAATGGCTGCAATATAACAAAGAGTGAAAAATTTAAGGGGGTCTGAATACTTTCCGTACCCACTGTATATCAGATGTCGAAATCCCCCCCCACTATCAGAAGCCAGAGTCCCACACCCTCCCTTACATTACAGTGCACCCCCCTTATTTGGTGCTGCTATCAGGAAGAAGCTAGCAGTGGAGCTGGGAAGCAGAAAGTACAGTGTCTGGAGGAGGACCAGACTGACTGGAGTCAGCTGCTGGGGTCTGCTGAATACTGAGACCAGGGGAAGATGGGGACAAGGAGGTGCTGTAGCTGCACAGAGGGGAGAAGGATTCACAGGAGGATTCATGTCCTTCTCTGACTGCAGAGATGGGGGGGTTGGGGTGGGACAGAGACAAGTATCTCTGCACCTGCACGAAGAAGCGCAGGACCTGGAGAAGGAGCTTTGTCTACTGTTGATTGCTGGGACAAGGTGGGGGAAGAAACAAGGGGTTTGCCGCAGCTGCAAGAGGTGCAAGGGCCACATGAAATGGGCTGGAGATTTGACACCTGTGCCCTAGTACAAGCACCTCCCCCACAGTAGTAAAACACTGGCTAGGCACACCATTAAACCTTTGACCACCCCTGATGTTAACCCCTTCCCTGCAGGTGTCATTAGAACAGTGACAGTGCATATTTGTTTTAGCACTGGTCACAGTATTGGTGTCACTGGTCCCCAAAAAGTGTCACTTAGTGTCCGATCGTTCGCTACAATATCGCAGTCCCGCTATAAGTCGCTGATCTCCGCCATTACTAGTAAAAAAGGTATTGGTATAGGTATTGGTATTGCTTCACTTTAAGTACATTTTCGTTTTACATACATGCTCTGGTCCCATTGTGCACTTAAATGTGGGGTATGCCTGTACATAAGTATTCACAGCCTTTGGCATGACACTCAAAATTGAGCTTAGGTGCATCCTGCTTCCACGGATTTTCCTTGAGATGTTTCTACAACTTTGATTGGAGTCCCCCTGTGGTAAATTCAGTTGATTGGACATGATTTGGAAAGGCACACATCTGTCTATATAAGGTCCAACAGCTAACAGTGCATGTCAGAGCACAAACAAAGCCGTGAAGTCCAAGGAATTGTCTGTAGACCTCAGAGAGGATTGTATGGAGGCACAGATCCATAGGTACAGGGTACAGAAAAAAGGAGGAAGGGTACAGAAAAAATTCTTCAGCATTGAACGTCCCAATATGCACAGTGGCCTCCATCATCCATAAATGGAAGAAGTTTGGAACCACCAGAACTCTTCCTAGCCCGGCCAAATTGAGTTCTAGGGGGGAGAAGGGCTCTAGTCAGCGAGGTGACCAAGAACCCAATGGACCCTCTGACAGAGCTCCAGCGTGTCTCTATGGAGAGTGGAGAACCTTCCAGAAGTACAACCATCTCTGCAGCACTCCACCAATCAGGCCTGTATGGTAGAGTGGCCAGACGGAAGCCAATCCTCAGTAAAAGGAACATGACAGCCCACCTGGAGTTTGCTAAAAGGCACCTGAATGATTCCCAGACCATGAGAAACAAAATTCTCTGGTCTGATGAAACAAAGATTGAACTCTTTGGCCTGAATGGCAAGCGTCATGCCTGGAGGAAACCAGCCAATGCTCGTCACCTGGCCAATACCATCCCTACAGTAAAGCATGGTGGTGGCAGCATCATGCTGTGGGGATGTTTTTCAGTGGCAGGAACTGGGAGACTAGTCAGGATCGAGGGAAAAATGAATGCAGCAATGTACATAGACATCCTTGAGGAAAACCTGCTCCAGAGCGCTCTGGACCTCAGAATGGGGCAAAGGTTCATCTTCCAACAGTACAACGACCCTAAGCACACAGCTAAGATAACAAAGGAGTGGCTTCGGGACAACTCTGTAAATGTCCTTGAGTGGCCCAGCCAGGGTCCAGACTTGAACCCGATTGAACATCTCTCGAGAGATCTGAAAATTGCTGTGCACCTCAAAACTGCTTTCTTCAATCAAAGGCTGGGTTCACACTGCTTTATATCGCACGCCAACATGCATTGCTGTAAGACAGCCCATTAATTTGAATGAAATGCCCAATGCACCAAATCATGGCAAAAAAAACGCATGCGCTATTTATTTTTTTTTTTTTTAACAGTACACCACAATGCACATCCTTTGGCCAGCTGCATTAGGATGCCTTTAAAAATTAATCGCACCACAGCGAACCAACAGGCAACACTTAAACCCAGCCTAAACTGGTGTAGCTGGGCATCTGAGATGCTGTTGACATGTATCCTCCTGCATGGAGGAATGAAAGCAAAGCACGAACGGACTTAAATTGGTCGGCACAGTGGTGTAGCGGTTAGCACTTTCGAACTCCAACCGTGACACTACCTGCCTGGAGTTTGCATGTTCTCCCTATGCTTGCGTGGGTTTCCTCCGGGTACTCCGGTTTCCTCCCACACTCCAAAGACATGCTGGTAGGTTAATTGGATCCTGTATAAAAAATTGGCCCTACTGTGTATGTATGAATGTGACTTAGGGACCTTAGATTGTAAGCTCCTTGAGGGCAGGGACTGATGTGAATGAGTAATGTATATGTAAAGTGCTGCGTAAATTGACAGCACTATATAAGAACCTGAAATAATAATAATGACGTTTGTTTGGTATGTGGGGTAAAAACGCTTACCATTCTACAACTTCAAAGGGCTCTCAAATTTCATCAGGACAATAGCTCAGGAATGAAGCAGACGCACAAGGGTCACCTGATCCTCCTGTCTAGTTTCTAACCAACACTAGAATTTAAAAAAAAGGAAGGTTCTCAGCTGGGAACTGGGAACTTTCCTTTACTTTTGTTTCTGGGAGAATCAGGTTTTGTAGCTGCTATGCTGCTCCAAGCAAAGCCTGCCAACAGCCATTTAATAAGCAACAGCAACATCTAGTGTGCAGAAATAGGTACTGCAACTTCACTTTACAAAATACAGTATTGTAATAGGCATAAATGGGGTGAGTTTTAATTATCGTTTATTTCCACTTTTGTAGTCTAATTTGAGATAAATATTATACAATTCAGGGCTTGACAAATTTGCCTGAAATCTAGGAGCCAGCTAAAAAAGTTAGTTTTTTTTTTTTAAACTAAAAACCAAGTTTTTTTTAATAAAACGGATACTAAATTTACACATAAATACGACTAGAACCCCACTCTCCTCTATAGCGCAATTGGATGGAAAAAGACTGTCTGTCTCTTTTTATCGGATGCCATCTGATCCGATCCCCAGGATGGATAGAAAAAAGAACCACCATCCTTCTGTTTTTGGCGGACAGGATCAGATGGCGGCAGATTACTGCTCCTTAGAGGAGACTGAAGGGTCCGATCGGGTCTGCCTGAAAAACTGACAGGCGGACCTGATCAGACAGCCCGTGTGGAAGGGGCCTTCGGCTGTGGCTATGAGGAAAAAAAAAAAAAAAAATATATATATATATATATATATATATATATATATATATATATATATATATATATATATTTATATATATATTTTTTTTTTTTTTTAATAATAATAAGAATTGAAGAAAAAAAAATACATTTTATTTTTTTTAATAATAAAATATTTTTTTTTTTTTTTTTTTAATTTAAAAAATAAATTAATAACCACACTCCCTGTCCACTTACCTTTAAGCAAAGGTAACTGGATAGGGAGATGAAGCCTGCAAAAACTTCCCTCTCATCTCCTCTTTGGAAGGAGATGGGAAGGCATTGAGAACAAGGCAGTGGAAACGGTCATTACTCCCGGCCACCACAAGGGGGCGCCAGTTCCCCATTGGAAGCATCATCTCACAGAAGAAGGCCGAAAAGTCGGGGCCAAGTCGCTAATTCTAGTCGCAAATGCGACCTGGCGCCCGGGGTTTGTCGAGCCCTGATATATATATATATATATATATATATATATATATATATATATATATATATATATATATATATATATATATATATATATATATATATATATATATATATATATATACACACACACACACACACACACACACATACACACACATACACACTTGGGCAAAAAAGTAGTCAGCCACCAATTGTGCAAATTCTCCCACTTAAAAAGATGAGAGGCGCCTGTAATTTTCATCATAGGTATACTTCAACTATCAGAGACAAAGTGAGAAAAAAAAAAAAATTCAGAAAATCACATTGTCTGACTTTTAAAGAATGTATTCACAAATTATGGTGGAAAAATAAGTATTTGGTCAATAACAAAAGTTCATCTAAATACTTTGTTATTTACCCTTTGTTGGCAATAACAGAGGTCAAACTTTTTTTTCTAAGTCTTCACAAGGTTTCCACACACTGTTGCTGGTATTTTGGCCCATTCCTCCATGCAGATCTCCTCTAGAGCAGTGATGTTTTGGGGCTTTCGCTGGGCAACACGGACTTTCAACTCCCTCCAAAGGTTTTCTAAGGGTTGAGATCTGGAGACTGGCTAGGCCACTCCAGGACCTTGAAATGCTTCTTACGAAGCCACTCCTTCGTTTCCCGGGCGGTGTGTTTGGGATCATTGTCATGCTGAAAGACCTAGCCACGTTTCATCTTCAATGCCCTTGGCTGATGGAAGGAGGTTTTCACTTAAAATCTCACGATACATGGCCCCATTCATTCTTTCCTTTACATGGATCATTCATCCTGGTCCCTTTGCAGAAAAAGCCCCAAAGCATGATGTTTCCACCCCCATGCTTCACAGTAGGTATGGTGTTCTTTGGATGCAACTCAGCATTCTTTCTCCTTCAAACACGACGAGTTGAGTTTTTAGTAAAAAGTTCTAATTTGGTTTCATATGACATTCTCCCAATCCTCTTCTGGATCATCCAAATGCTCTCTACCAAACTTCAGGTAGGCCCAGATATGTACTGCCTTAAGCAGGGGGATACGTCTGGCACTGCAGGATTTCCTGGCGTCGTAGTGGGTTACTGATGGTAGCCTTTGTTACTTTGGTCCCAGCTCTCTGCAGGTCATTCACTAGGGTCCCTCCATGTGGTTCTGGGATTCTTGCTCACCGTTCTTGTGATCATTTTGACCCCACGGGGTGAGATCTTGAGTGGAGCCCCAGATCAAAGGAGATTATCAGTGGTCTTGTAGGTCTTCCATTTTCGAATAATTGCTCCCACAGTTGATTTCTTCACACCAAGCTGCTTGCCTCTTGCAGGTCTACAATTTTGTTTCTGGTGTCCAACAGCTCTTTGGTCTTGGCCATAGTGGAGTTTGGAGTGTGACTGTTTGAGGTTGTGGACAGGTGTCTTTTATACTGATAAGTTCAAACAGGTGCCATTAATACAGGTAACGAGTGGAGGACAGAGGAGCATCTAAAGCCCCGTACACACGTACCGATCGTCGCCCGAACAATCGGCCGTCTTTTGTCTAGGGCTGTCCTGTCCGCTGAAAAACTGCAAAAGACTGCACACGAATTTTGTCGGCCAACAACAGCCGACTGCAGAAGTGATGTCATGTGATGGTTAACTTTCCATGTGTTTTTTCTTTTCTGAGCATGCCCAGTCTTGCAAATCTGCTGATTGTCGGCCGAAATCTGTACTGACTGGCGAACAATCGGCCGTTCTGGTGTCGGCGTACAAAAATTTTAATGCCTGCAGTACAGATTCTGTTCGGCCGAAAATGTGCTGTCGGCTGTCGGAAGCATCATACTAACAAGCCGACAATCGGCCGATCGTTCGGCGGCCGAATATTTGCGGCGGACAATCGGTACGTGTGTACGGGGCTTTAAAGAAGAAGGTGGAATCAAAGTTCATGTGCGTGTAAACTCAGGCGTCCCAATACTTTTGGTAATATAGTGTGTACTGTGTGTGTGTATATATGTATGTATACATATATATATATATATATATATATATATACACACACACACATACATACACATATACATACATATATATATATATATGTATATATATATATATATATATATATATATATATATTCACACATACACACACACACATACATATATACACACACACACACATACATATATACACATTATATATATATATTTTTATTTATTTATTAGGGCTGCCACGACACGTCGACTACAAAAATTCGTCGACGTGCGTGAAAGGCGTCAACGCGTCACGTCACACACCCCCTGCTCGCATTGCCGGCCGGGCCGCTGCATTGATTGGGGCCGCTGCAGGCTGCACTGCCCCGCCCCCCGCTGCGCTCCAGTCCAGAGCGTCCGGCTCTTCTACGTCAGCCGCTGTGAGCGGCACGACGTCCCGGAGGAGAGCGAAGCTCTGCAAATGAGGCAGTGATGTGGTTGCAATGCTCTGCAGGTGCTGGTGCAAAGGTTAGTAAAATGCCCTTTTTTTTTTTTTTTTTGATTGTTGCCACATTTTTTACATTTGTTATAAGGGCGGACTGTGACTTTAACATACAGAGAAGTCGCAGTCTTTGTTCTATGAAGTGTAATAGAACACCATGTGACCCTCATTTTCATCTCTCATTGGACTCAGCTGAGAGTGATTGCCTGAGACTGATCTTTATTACTTGTCAATGGACTCTGTATGGTGGATTTCCTGCACATTTCTAGTTATTTCAGTATTTCAAACACAACTCCAGGGTAGGCAGTACCCCCTCCCCCCTCAGTCACATGGTCCCCCAACATGATTATATATATTTTTTAATATACAAAATGTTATCGTCTCTTTAAAGCAAACCTATCCATAGAGATGCATGGAGACTGTCATCCCCAATCCACTCCTGAAGATGCAGGTTGTCTGGCTGTCACAATGATAAGATGATGTTTATGTTTCCTATGTATATCCTGTCCCAGATAAAGAATACCATGTATTAAAGCAGGAGGATAACCATGACAGCCAAGTAACTAGCATTTGCAGAATGTGACGTTGCATTGACAGCCTCCATTTTTCTCTGGTGACAGGTTCACTTTACAACGGATCTTTACTGCATGTGAGCGTCAAAACCAAAAAATGCTATTTAATTCATTAATTATATTCAAAGCAACTCCTCAAACCATCCACCCATATCCCCATCTATCCATCCATTCAACCACGTCTCCATCTATCCATCCATTCAACCATGTCTCCATCCTTTCATCCATCCATTCAACCACATCTCCATCTATCCATCCATTCAACCATGTCTCCATCCTTTCATCCATCCATTCAACCATGTCTCCATCCTTTCATCCATCCATCCATTCATGTCTCCATCCTTTCATCCATCCATCCATTCATGTCTCCATCCTTTCATCCATCCATCCATTCGTGTCTCCATCCTTTCATCCATCCATTCGTGTCTCCATCCTTTCATCCATCCATCCATTCGTGTCTCCATCCTTTCATCCATCCATCCATTCGTGTCTCCATCCTTTCATCCATCCATCCATTCGTGTCTCCATCCTTTCATCCATCCATCCATTCGTGTCTCCATCCTTTCATCCATCCATCCATTCGTGTCTCCATCCTTTCATCCATCCATCCATTCGTGTCTCCATCCTTTCATCCATCCATCCGTGTCTCCATCCTTTCATCCATCCATCCATTCGTGTCTCCATCCTTTCATCCATCCATTCGTGTCTCCATCCTTCCATCCATGTCTCCATCCTTTCATCCATCCATCCATCCGTGTCTCCATCCATCCATCCATCCGTGTCTCCATCCTTTCATTCATCCGTGTCTCCATCCTTTCATTCATCCGTCTCCATCCTTTCATTCATCCGTCTCCATCCTTTCATCCACCCGTGTCTGCATCCTTTCATTCATCCACCCGTGTCTCCATCCTTTCATCCATCCATCCGTGTCTCCATCCTTTCATTCATCCGTGTCTCCATCCTTTCATCCACCCGTGTCTGCATCCTTGTCTCCATCCTTGTCTCCATCCACCCGTGTCCGCATCCTTCCGCAGGCCGCACGGACAATTATCTTTTTATTTTTACTTCCCCCCCTCCCCTAAAAGATTTCAGTTTGTTTTTTTCAATTGAGTTGTACAGTTTATGGGTCACATTAAAAAGGTGGAAAAGTTCTGAAACTATTTATCTGTCTAATTTTTTTACATCACAGAAACCTGACATTTTAACATGGGTGTGTAGACTTTTTATATCCACTATATATAAATAGTATATATGTAGTATATATAGTATCGCCACTATATATATATCTATATATAGTCTCCACTAAATATATATATATATATTATATACTCTCCACTATATATATATATATATAAATAGTA